>NW_004524656.1:908481-909954 GCF_000260255.1 Octodon degus | reverse complement strand
TAGGATCACAAGTCCGCATCTTGTACAGCAATTAACCACTAAGAAGAATATATGCAGTGTATTATTTGTTGAAACTGTACTTTTGATTTGATTTGAAACTGTCTCATTGCTGTTTATCAATAAAACTTTGGAAAAAAAAAAGAAGGGAGCCACAAAAGAGCTTAGGAGTGTAAAACTGAGTACCATAATCCCAGTTACAAAATGGGGAGGTAGATGTTTGGGGAGCACTGGGAGGAGAGGCAAGAGCACTAGATTTGAAATAAAGTACCCCAGTTTCAAACTCATCTCTGTGGTTTACAATAAACAAATTCTGAGAGCTTCACCTTTCTTGTCCTTGGGTTATACATTTCTAAATTATGGATAATAATTATATCATGCTTCCCTCAGAGGGTTGACTTAATAGTTATGTATTAAAATTGTTTATGTGTTTGTGCCAACATAAATAGGTAGGATGATAATAGTGATGATGATAGTGTGACCTCCAGTGATGAGAAAATTATCCTAGAAAGGCTAGGCATGCCTGAGAAGTTCCTAGGATGCCCTCTTTCAAGAAAAGTTGTCACATAGTCATCTTTATCTTCAGGGTCACTGACTCTCCATTCAGGATGCAGTTAAAATGATTGGTTTTTAAAACTGTTGTATATTTAGTATGCTCCATGTCATTCTCATTGAGTTGGAATTCAACTGTAGCTATCTACCATATTTAATTTTTCTTTTTATTCTGGAAATAGGGATTCAGGAATGTCATATGCAAATATATGTAAAGAGCAGGCAACTTATATTTTAAGTATCTTCTCACTTTTGTTTCCCTTGTCCTTAAGCAAACACTAGTGTATTTTATGTCCTTGTAGACTTGCTCCTTCCAGACATTTCAACAAAATGGAATCACGTATGTGGTGCTTGTAGCTGGCTTCTTCACAGTATTCGTGTTAATATTTAGTAATGTTGTAACATATTCCTTTTTATGAATTGGTAATATTTCACTGTATGGACATGCAACATTTCATTCATCATCAGTGGATGGATAATTTTGAGGCCATTTGTTCCCTTTCAACTATCATTAGCATTTGTGCATATAGTTTTATTTGAACACTTATTTTCATTTCTTTTGGATACATACCTGGTAGTAGACTTGTAGTGTTATATAGTAACTCTCCATTGGATTTCTTTTTTTTTTTTCTGTTACTATTTGTTTGAATAATTTTTCTATACCTTTGGCATTCTAAAGTTCTTTTTTTCCATAATATAATTGAGAAACAAATAGCAATGACACAGTTTCAAACAAAATTGGTAGAACAGTTTCAATAATTAACACATTGTATACATTCTTCCTAGTGCATAATTGCTGTACAAGATGCAGACATGATATCCTATTTACAAATCCCTCTATTCATTAAGAGAATGTAACTATATATCTATCCTAACCATTTTGAATACACAGATACAAAATGGACATTCATCTGTATACCCTTT
>NW_004524656.1:900276-908381 GCF_000260255.1 Octodon degus | reverse complement strand
GTGGTTATCAGAAAAAAAAAAAAGCTTACATCTGCTTTACGTGTTAACTGAAAATAAGATGTTTGCCATCTGTGTTGTGTTTTTACCAATATGTAAAATATGATGCTAAATGATAATAAGTTTCACCTGTGAGTTTCAAGGTTAAATTTTTAGTTGCTAGACTTTGGTGCTGTCTGTCTTTTATAGAAGTCAGAACTTGGGTTAAGATTAACATTTCAGGTTTTGGCTTCTAAAGAGAGATAGACAACATTATAAGCTGATGTTACATTTGGAGATAAGTGTCATATTGTTAATTTTAAAACAGCCAGTCTATCATGGTTTAGTTGTAACAGGAACTATCTGCTCCCACTGGAGCCCAAGTAGTGAAATCCCTGCTGGCCTAATAGCCAGGCAGGAGATTATAAAAAATATATATATTTTTTCTGATGTGTATTCTTAAAGGTCTAAAAAAAGACTCAGACCAAACCTTCAGGTATTAAATTTTAGCTGTTTACCAGGAAAAAGATAAACACCCCTCTGATTTCTTAAAATGTTTGAGTAAAATATACTTTTTGAGATGCTAATTCAGTGAGAGGACAGATTACTTTTACAGATAAGTTCATTACTTAGCTTCAGATATCAAAAAAAAAAAAAAAAAAAAAAAGCTAAAAAGATAGTGTTTTCTCCAGACAACTCACTTGATACTTTATAGGACACTAAGGAAAAAAAAAATTGTTCTATAATCAGAACTGGGAGAAAACCAGGGAGAGAAAACAAAGAGATCAAAAATGGCTGCCTTTGTTGCGGCCTCAACATGAACCCTAAGTCTGATTCTTTGGGCTCCAAGAAGAGCTCAACGATGATGAGGTTCATCTGCTACTGCTGTCAGAAGCCAGGCCACTGTAAGAGGGACTGCCTTAAGAGGCCCACAAGCCATGCCCTGACTGCTAAGGCAGCCACTACAAGTGAGACTGCACTCTGAGGCGGAGGCTCCAGAGCTCAGATTCAGCTTCCCAGATGGTCCAGTAGAACTGAAGGGCACTGGGCCTGCCTCCTCCCTCTGGCTGGACTGTTACCTCAACCTGTCATCTCCATGGAGGAGCCCTGAGTAATCACGACTGCAGGGAAAATCCCAGCCCATTGCTGGATATTGGCATAGGTCTCTTTGTCTTCTCCAACCCTGACCTTCATTGCAGTCATCGTCATCTTGTTTTCAGTTGTAATTGAGATATACTGTTCATGTACAGATAAAATCCTGTCCATGTAAAAAGTTCTAGAGACACTGGCTACACAGTGTCAAACAGCTTTGGGCCTATAGGTAGAGCCAGGCCTTGTCATTAGAACATAAAACTCAGAGCTAATGTTAAAAAGATAAATCTTTCTATAGTGCCCCTTGATTACAATAGGGGCCACATCCAAAACTAAATTGGATATTGGTTTAATCTGACTGAATACTGTGTATTTCATGATAAGTATATTTAGTTAGCCTGGTTGATTTCTGATGTAACTCAGGTATTTCATACTGCTAGTAAACACAAGTGTAACTAGGCAAATATGATAAACTGTACTTAAATTACTTAAAAGGATTGACAGTAAAAATAAGGTATTAATCTGGTTTTCCATATGTTCTTAAAATGTAGAGATAATTACAAATATAGCTAGAGAGATTTATAGCAAACTGTCAAACTCCATGAATAAAGGGATCTAAGAGCTAGTAAGTTATGATTGCTAGGTCTCAAAAAGGTTTATAAATGTACCTGTTAGCTCGAATGTTCATGCTTTGATTATATATGTGTTCTAATTGCTCAGAAAATTTGTTCTGTCCTAGAAGATACTAAAGCCCAGGTAATCATGCAGGAAAAATCTGTTAACAAATAAGCTAGATTACGATTCCTTTTGCTGAGATCCACCAGATTTTGTCTGTAAAAACACATATTAAAGCCTAACATAACTGTCCACCTGATAGAGCCCAGGTGATCTGAGTCTTCTCTGGGTTTCCTGCCTCATCACGAGGAAAGTTATATTCATGTTTCTTGGGCATGACAGCCTACAGGAACCAAGAAGTTGTACCTCATGCAGTGGACCCCAGATATCTGACACAAGCTGCAGAAGTTAGAAGATTTTGCAGGAATGAATTTGTCTGAGTTGAGGTATTTCATAGTAGAAAGGATACAGAATGGAATTATAGATGGAAAATGAGAATGTTGATATTAGTAGCCTACAGGAAGGAAGGTAAATGTCCACAGCTGCTAGAGAAGGGAAAAAAAAGTATTTATGATGGAGTCAGAGGAAGTTTCAGATTGAGGTGGTCATATGTCTTCCCTCTCAGTTTAAGGGAGCCCATGTTAACTGCCAATATATATAAAAGGAAAGCCTGTTAAACTTTTAATAGATGCTTGTACAGATTCATCAGTAGATACCCAGCCAGTAACTCCACTTGCAAACTGGAGAGTACTCAGTACTTTCCCTAGGTCTGAAAATTCATGTGCCCCCAGTAATGGTAAAGTTGGTAAAACACAAGAGTTAGGCCAGTTTTGAGACAATACCCAGTGACCATGAAAGATAAAGAGATTAAACCTCACATTTAGGAGATCTCTGTTAATAGACCTACAAAATGTTCTGACTAGTGTTTTTATAATTACAAACTTCAAAAGGTTATTGTATTCCAGATCTGCTAAATGATTACTGTATCCTATTGATATTATTATTACTTGTTTCTTTGGTTCTGTCTTTCCCCCAGTCCCCCTCTATATACTGGTACTCCAGAAATCTATGACCTGTCCGAATTTATAAATACCACCCAGAAACTTGTTTCATATCACACGGGTATGTCTTGTCTAACGGTCTCTATTCCTCCTTATCTCAACCTCAACTTACTTTCTCCATTTATAACTTGTCCTACTCAACTAATCAATTGCTTGAGGCTCCAAATGGAACCTGGTTTGCCTGCCTACATGGAGAAATTACTCCCTGACCTCCCTCTCCAAAGTAGTCCTCCAAAATAGATGAGGGCTGGACCTCCTCTTCCTTAAGGAAGGTGGACTATGTGCAGCCTTAAGGGAAGAGTGCTGTTTTTATGCAGACCATTCAGGGGTGGTCAAAGAGTCCATGACCAAACTGAGGGAGCGCTTACAACAGAGACAAAAAGAGCGAGAAGCTCAACTAGGATGGTTTGAATCTTGGTTTAACCATTCCCCATGGTTGACTACCTTGTTAACTGCCTTGCCGGGACCGCTAATACTCCTGCTTCTCGCAGTAACTATAGGGCCCTGTGTGATTAATAGGGTTATAAGTTTTGTTTGTGGTCAAATAGGTAATATCAAACTCATGATTATTCGCCAACAATATGAGGCCTTAGCTACTAACAACTCAGATCTCTAAGGTTAGAGATTTCCAACATCAAAAGGGGGGAATGTAAAACCCAAATAATTTTAAGATCACATATAGAAATAAATAGATAAAAAGTGTTGCAATTAAAAGGACCCACTCACTGGTTTATGGCCCTAGAGCTTGAGCAATCCATGTTCCTAAAACAAAGAGGACATAAGAAAACCTTGGATGAGGTCCTGTTACTTGGAAAACAACTAAAACAACTGAGTCAGCCAAGAAGTTGCCCTTGGCCTTCTCCTTGTTTAAATTCTTGCAAGAGACATACATTCCCAAGCCCAAGACCTCACTATTGAAAGTCATAACAACAGGATGTCCCAGGTCACAATGCCTTGATTTCTTAAAAATGCTCCCGGAACATGACAACCACAAGGTTAGACCCTCCTAGCTACCCCCGGACTTACTCCATTTGGTTATCCGGTATTGTAATCCACCAATTATTGTAAAGGGCAACCTACACTAACCAATGCGATTTGCTTCTGTAACTTGCTTGCTCCCCCCCCCCCAAATTTTGTGGTTTTTGCCTTTAAAAAACTATGCCTGTTTCGCTAAAGGCGCGCTCTGCTCCTGCGTGTGCAGACCGCCCTACATATACGTAGATAATAAAACTTTCCCTTTGCGATTTGCATGAGAGATCGACTCTTGGGGTCTTCCTTCGCGGCGACTCGACTCTTACAGTGTTATGTGCCTATATGGATTTCCCATGGTGAATGTTTTCATTATGTAGTACAAACATATGCTAACAAAAAAATTAAGTGAAAATATATAACACACCCACAGGCCTACTAAGTCTACCCTTGCTGCACTGATGTACCATGTACATGTGAGATTAATCTTAAAATATACACTAAACCCAATTAAATAATTAAAATATTTGAAAGTAAAAATGAACAGAAGTATAGGGGAAAATAAGTTTTTAGATAATGAATACTATACAGAGCCATGCAATTATGGCGGGATTAACAAAGGTTTATAAAGTTAACTGTAGTAAAACAATGCCTCCCTTGTTATGCTACGTACTGTTTTGGTAGCAGCAGGTGTGGTTGCTGCATTTTTTTTTTTTGTAGTGGTTGTTTTTCTAATCTTCTACTCATTCTTCCAATCCAGATTGCCAAAGCAGATCACTGGAAAATCACAAATATCTGAACTTAAGGGATGGATGTCTATGACAGAGAAAATATGTTTAAAAACCAGACTTTCCTAAGGGCTTCCGTGTAACTGCACTTTAGTTGAAACAGTAATTAGGGAAGACAGTGGGGAGCCAGAGAAAAGGAGAGGAGAGAGGGTCATCTCTCTCATCCCCTGTGTGCCTCTCCTTCAAGTCAGTGCCCACCAGGGTCTAGAGTATGAAAGGACACTAGAGATGTTCATCCTCTCTTCATGGAACCTGGGGGCTCCTTAGAAAGGTGCAGCTGGACTTAGGTTATCACACCTGAGAGTCTGGACCTAAGAATGAGAAACTTTTAGCTTTATTGATCACATAGTCTGGCTACACTGTCCCACACATTCTAAGGGCAAAAGAAGGAGGGTGGTGCTGTTCTTGGGCCTAGGTTGTAGCCCACGACAACTGTATTTCCTTCCAGTGCTTAGTTACCTTTCCTGTGACTCACAGTGTTTTCATATCCTCATCTTCTGAGGGTTACATGAGTTCAAAGATTGAAAGAATGTGGTACTATTAGCTCTGCCTCAGTCTGGGTTAATATTAATTGAGTATATTTTAAAGCAAAGGTTGTAGGAGAATCATACTAACTACTTTATACCCATTACACATTAATCTTAGGGGTTGAGCTCAATGACAGATTGTGTGTTTAGTACATGTGAGTCCCTGACTTCAATTTCTTCATTAAAAAAATATGCAAATATCAATCTTCTTCATCCTTGTCTTCATATTCTTCTTGTTTTTTTGTTTTCTTGCAGTACCTGAGATTGAATTCAGGACCTTGTGCTTGCCAGGCAGGTGGTTATGCTGTATAGCTATCTCCCAGGCCCACAGACACTAATCTATTAAAGAGAGAGTTTCTCCAATCTGGAGTAGATATGGTATTTAAATTCATATATACCTTACAGTAAAGTTTATTCTGTGCTACCTGTTCTGTTACACTACTATTATTTTCTCATTTCACAATTATGAGAAAGGAATTGAAAAATATGTGTATGGGTTTCGCAATGTCATACAATAACTAGTGGTAGATTAGATTGGATCACAGAAAAGTCTGACTGTAACTCATCGTATCCCACTAGGTCCTCTATGGATATTCACATATCAGGGAAATGCTCGCCTCAGGGAGGCTGCTCTTTCATCTTCCAGGACTAACTGCACCTGAGGATATGCAATTGCTCTACAGTGACTCAGTTCCTCCTGATGGGAATCCCTCACACTACTGGGATGGAAAATGTGTTCTTTGTCCTCTTTCTGGCCTTCTACCTGCTCACACTCCTGGGAAACCTGCTCATTCTTCTGGCTATCCTCACCTCCTCCAACCTCCACACCCCCAAGTATTTCTTCCTAGGAAACCTGTCAGTTTTGAACATATTTTTCCCTTTCTACTTTATAGTGAGTCTACTTCAGTTTTTTTTTTTTTTTTTTGTGGAACTGGGGATTGAACTCAGGCCCTTGTGCTTGCCAGGGAAGCGCTTATTCCACTGAGCCATCTCCCCGGCCCCCTACTTCAGTCTTGTACCATCACTCTCGGCAAATGTTGAATAATATTGTGACTCCTTCCCTGAAACCTTTGATCTATTCCTTGAGAAACAAGAGGTATATTTCACTCTGAGGAAGACACTGAGTCAGGGGGTGCACACCTGTGGGGGTGAACGTCATGTCATAGTGTATCTTGGCCACTCTACCTGGCATTCATGGGGATGCAAGACCTCTCTCATATCTGGTGTGATCACTGAGTGAGGTTTGTAACAAACTGATAATTGTGTAGGTTATGGTGAGAATAATGTCTGCATATTTATAGACTTATTTATTCATTAAAATTCTTACAGTGTAGGTATGGGGCATGGATTGTTCTATGCATTTAACAACATGGTCATGTGTAAATAACATAATATTCATTTGAAGCAAATCATATGAATACCTCAGTGTCTTCATGAAACAGTCCCAGAGATTAAGACATATGCAGTGTCACAGAGACAAGAAGTTGTTGAGCTAGAATGAGACCTCAAAGTGCTTAACCTAGTATTAATGTTGCTTTTGTATTATAAGAATTGTACCATCTACACTTACTTCTCCTAGGAAATTCCTTTCGATTTACATGGAATGAGCTCAAATTCACCAAATTATCCATAGTACAGTTAATTCCTACATTGATTTCTATCATTCTTGAGTGAATATTTTGATGGATCACACATGCTTAAGAGGAATACTAAGAAATTCTCAAACATTTTAGAAGCCAGGTAATATCTGTGTTTGCTGACACCTCTGAGTGTAGATTGACCTAACAGTGAATATTTTTCTTTATGAAGAAAGAGTTTTTAAACTGTATCAGAAGAACTAGAGGTTGGCTTTCATTCAGTGAGGTACTAAATTTGAATTCCAGATTTTAGCACCTCCTAAAAGAATATTTGTCTCACATAAGGAGCTTTCAAAATACTGGGCACTCCAAAAACTAAATAGAAATGACTCAATTTCTCAACATATTGCTGAACATATAATTATCATGAAACTTTCACTTCTCTTAACTCTATTTAATGACACGAGTTGAACTAGGGTTTCAAACTTCCTGTTTAGCCTCATTTCATTTATGGTTGATATCGTCTATCAATATTTACATCTGTGTTATCTCTCTGTGTTTTTATAGAGAATGACCTCTGCGATGAGATTATGAACACATTTTTGGCTTTAATGATGTGCCAGTTATTTTAAATCAATTCAATATTTAAAACATATTTACTGAGATATGATTTATGTGTGAAACAGCTACTTCAGTGAGTTTTCCAATTAGGTAATTTAAAATATGTCTATAGCTGCAAATTATTATTGCCACAATCACTTTCAGAAATTTTTGTCAAGACAGAAATAATTTTTTATATTTTATTTCATTTTTTAATTCATAAATAAGCCTTTATTAGGTTTGCTGAAATCAAATCATTTACATTAAATTGTCAACATTGTAAGTTCATAAGATTTTATTTTTGAAACACATCAGAAGACTGAGATGAAGAAAATATTAAAGCATTACAAATCTAAAATGAGGGAAAAGCAAACTACAGAAGGGAGCCACAGAACCAGTCCTAGCCCAGGTCCAGTGAGTGTGTGGAGAGCTTCCTGCTACCCTGTGGCTGCGGGACCAGTCCCAGCCCAGGTGCAGCGTGGTCCGGACCCTCTCCCGCCCCCTCGGGCTGCCCCCCACCACTCCGCCATACGTCCCCACACCTCCCGCCGAGTAGGAATTTCTGCCGACTTCCTGGAACACCCAGACCAAATCCTAGCCCAGGTCCGCAGTGGGAAGGAGCTGAGCACAACAGCCAGACCTAAGCCAGACACAGCTGGATAACTCCAAACTCTGTAGAGCTCCACATGAACTTCAGTACATGTGAAGGTTATAACTACAGCAAAGATCTACAAAAAGGGCAGAAGACAGTGCTACACAAAATGACGAGAAGGAACAAAATGCAACATCAGAACCCAAGCCCACAGGTAACAAGTGCAGAGGACACTAACACAGAACAAATTGGAAATCACACAGCTGAAAGCAATGAATCAACTGCTTCTGAAATAAAACAGCTGCAGA
>NW_004524656.1:890810-891491 GCF_000260255.1 Octodon degus | reverse complement strand
CCCCATAATCTCCTTGATCAGAAAATTTGGGACACTACCGAGTTACATGACGTTACAGTGCAAGTTCTCATATGTCCTGAGTCTTAATTGACCTTTTCTTTACAGAACACTATTTGTATTGTATCTGCACCTTTTTGCATTCTTACTATCATAAGAGTTCCAGTTTGACCTTAGCTTTGCCAGAGATTTTTACATTTTCTGTTATCATTGTTATAGATACACTAGTGACTGTGATGTATAATCTTACAGTTGTTTTAACTTGAATTTCTCTGTGACCAATGATGTTGGATATTATGTCACATGCTTCTCAGCCATCTGTGTATTTTTCTTGGAAAATCATTAAAATACTTTGTTCATTTTTAACTGAACTTATTATTTTATTTTTGGTTTACATGAGTTAGTTACATTTTCCTATATAATAGAATTATCAAATGTCTGACTTATAAATATTTTCTCCAAGGTTGTGGAATTTTTGACCTTACCATTAATGCTATTTAATTTAATTGAGAGAGAAGTAGGAAGAGACAGTTTCAAAACAGGTTGGTAAGACAGTTACAATAATTAATACTTTGCATATTGCTGCCTTTCTAGTAGTTATTCATAGTACAAGGTGCAGACATGATATCTTGTCTAAACACTATTAGTTCAAAACTTTCTACTCATTGAACTAAGAGAAAGTAG
>NW_004524656.1:882684-890710 GCF_000260255.1 Octodon degus | reverse complement strand
ACTACCAAATGGGCCTTCATTTATATACCCACTTTTTTTTACCATCCAGCAGAAAAGTATAGAAATGAGGTACAAAAGGTCAAGCCATATTAATATGCTGAACTGTAAAAGGCTCAAGTCAACAACTTCTGACATTGTCAATCATGCAGCTAATCCACTACTATTATAGACTACTGGACTATATTGGATTACTTTGCTGAATGCATGCACCTATAATATATGAATGGCGATAGAATATGCATATCTGACAAGAGTAAACTATTAATGCTTTATGCTTTGATGGTACCCCAATAATGCATGTTTTCTTTTGTTACTTGTGGGTTTTGGGTGCTATCTAGATACCATTGCTAAGATTTAGTCTTATGTTTTATTCTGAGTTTGATAGTTTAGTTCTTGCATTGGATTTATGATTTACTGTATTTTGCAGTCATCTTTATTAATTGTGTGGGGTCGGGTCTAATTCATACTTTGGTATTTTGACATCTAGCTGTACCAGGGTCATTGATTGAAATTATTTTTTTCCCAACTTGTGATTTTGGCTTCCATAGATGCATGACTTCGTGCTATAGCCTCATTTCTATCTTCTGATACATATGTCTATTCCACATGGTGGACCTAATTATCATTGTCTTGTACTAAATTTTGAAATTGCAAAGTGTGAATTCTACTTTCTAGTTCTTGTTGAAATGTTTGCATAAATTCCTGCTGCTCCATATCAATTTTAGAATGAACCTGTCACTTTCTACAAGGCATACTTCTGGGATTATTGTAGCAAATATATTGAATCTGTCTGTAGAATAATTTGTTAAGAATTATCAACCAAACAATAGTAAGTCTTGTAATCCAGGAACATAAGTTAGTTTTCCTTTCATCTAAGTACTTTTTAAGGTTTTCCTGTATTGTTCTGTAGATTTCAGTCTAAATTTGCTAGTGTCTGATTTCCTTGGTGAGATCTAGTCCTAGGTATTTTATCCTCTTGGATGCTAGCGCAAATAATTTTTTTCATTTAATTTCAAGATTTTTCACTGTCCTTATAAGGAACTAAAAGTTATTTTAACATATAATCTTAGATTAATGATCTAGCTTATTAGTACTAATAAAGGTTTAGTGGATATTTAGGATCATTTGCAATCCTCAATCATTTGATTAGTGCATAGAAATATTTTTTGGTTCTTTTCACTTGGTTATTGTGTATAATTTTTATATCTCGTAGATCCAATTTGTAATTATTTTATTGAAGAATTTTGTATCCACATCACAAGGTATATGATATTAATTTATCATTTTTTATTCTTTTTGATGTTTACTTTTTGATATTGGGATAATCTTAGTTTGATAGGCTAGTAGTGAAAATGTTCTCTTTGTTTTGGGAAACTTTTTGTATAACTTGCAACAAAGAAAAAAATGTCTGGGTCTTTACTTATGAGCAGTTTTGGCAATTGCTACTAAAGATACTTGCTTTATATAGATGTATCAGAGTATTTCTTCCCTAGTCAGTTTGATAACATATATGTTTCTAATAACGTGATCAGTTCATCTGAGTTAATTGATGCTGACAATTGTTACAGTTCTTTTTTAAATGTCTCTAATGGCTCATTTCTTATTTTAATAAATCAAGTCTTCATTTAGTGTTTTCTGATCAATCTATCTGAAGGTTATTTTATTGATTTTTTTCAAGAATGGTTTTATCTGATACCTTTATTGATTTTTCTGTTCTTCCTGGCTAATTTCCATTTCACTCTTTTTGCTGTTGATTCCATTTTTTTTTCTTTGTTCACTGCTTTATGGTGGGGGTTAGGATATTGATTTTAGATCTTTTTTAATTTGATACAAGGTCTGCAGGGTCTACAAGGTCTCACTACATGGATCAGACTCATAGGGATTCTCCTGTTTTCAGCCTCTCCAATGCTGGGATTATAGGCGCACGACACACACGCCCAGTCTTAATTGTCATCTCAGCGTGCCCCAGGGATGGGGCTGGCATGGCTTTTTTTTTTTTAAGGAGAATAAAGAATAGTAATATAAAAAAATAGAAATGATAGAGAACTTCACCAAACAAAATAATATGAATTCATCAGTGCTCGTTGCAGTACATATTGTCTTTGAATTGGTTGTTCAGATTTCCAGGCAAATACATGCAAAATTGGAAAAAGAAAGAAAAAAAGAAAAAAAAATGTTATAAGAAATTAAGAAGAGATAAATAGGAAAATATAAAGAAAGAAGACAAGGAAACAAACAAACCAAAAACAAGCATTAACTGCTCTTTCTGTAGACCATTAGAAATCCACAGTACCATTATTCAAACCATCCTGCTTACATACCTAGATATGTCTCTTCCCCCACTCCCTCTCCTGTCCTTCTCATTTCAGTAATTCATTTCTTTTGAACAGATTCCTTCCCTCCTCACAGTATCTGTTGTATCCTTCAGATTTTATTTATTCTTCCAGGTTCTTACACTAAGGAGAGAATATGCTGTTTGCACATGTAGGTCTGATTTCTTTTACTGAAGAGTATAGTCTCTAGTTGCACGCATTGACCAATAAAAGCCTCATATCTATCCTTTTTATAGCTGGATAATACTTCATTGTGCAAAAATATCACATCTTCTTTACCCATTCTTCTGTTGATGGGCATCGGTGTTGCTTCCAAGATTCAGGTATAACAAATTTGTGCTGCTATAAACATGGATGCACATACATCTCTGTGGTACGATTTTTTCAGTTCTTCTGGAAAAATACCCTGGAGGGGAATATCTGGGTGCAATGGGACCTCCAATTCTAGATTTTTGAGGAACCTGCACACTGATTTCCATATGGTTGTACTAACATGCACACCTGCCAACAGCGGAAAAGGATTTCTTTTTCCGTGCAGCAGCTCCAGCATTTGTTGTTGGTTGACTTCTTGATGATAGCCGTTCTTTCTGGGAGGAGATCTTCCTCATTACAGGCATTCAAAGGGCAAACTTTATTCTCAGCACTGCTTAGCAGGCATCACATCGGTTTTGCTCTGTTGTGGCTGCATTTCCTTTTAGTTTAATGTTTTCTTTCATTTCCTTTTGATTTCTCTTGACTCACTTACTATTTGCATTTGTTGCTTATTCTTTCCACGTAAGTGACTCTTCAAATAACTTCTGTTATCAGTTTCTAATTTTATTTCATTGAGGTTGAGAAATATATTTTGGATGACATCAGACCTTTGAAACTTTTTAAAGTTTGTTTAATGGACTTCCATAGTATTGATATTAGAAAATGACCCATCCAAACTTAATTTCTATCTAGGTAACTTAGGAAGTTTTTGTTGCAAATGAAAGAAATCTCACAGAATTTGGAGGTGAATCAGATCAACAACTTAAGAAGTAGAGTTGAGAAAGTGTTCAACTATGTTTTTAAATATTTGTGAAACACCCCTTTCCCTTGAGAACCTAGATCTCATACATGCAGTTGATGTAGTCTATTAGATGTGAAGTACTTTAATCATCTATGTCACAAGACGAAATAAGAATTTGTTCCATCATTAGCTTATCACCTGCTTCATTAATATGCAATTTACCACTTGATTCATTAGCAGACTTGTGTGATTGCAACATGTTTGCTATCTAATTTGCCTTCCCAGAATTCCTTTCATCCCTCTCTCTGGTAGGAAGTTGCTGTGGTAACATCTGTTTCTTATTAATCCATTCATCTTTAGTGTGAATGGTTATAGAATTAGAGTTATGGATTTCATATTGCTTTTGATTTCTATGTCCATGCCATGATTTTGTTCTATTCAGATTTTACTTTTGTGTTCATTTTTAATGTTTGACATCAGCTGAAATATTTTTAGGTGATTATCTTGGTAGATGCTCTGGGACTAGGCCCTAAAACCTTGCATCATAAATTGATACTGGGACCTCTGATGTTTTTAAATGAATGACAAATTCAGCCATTTAAATAAACTTGACTAATTATAAAGTATTATGGTTCCGTAGAACATGTGCATGTGTGGTCGAAAGCTCGTGTGAGATTCTCTCATTCATCACTGATAAGTCTTCGAGGGTATTGCAGCAGAGAAACAGGCAGAAGGAAAAAGGGAAAGGGCTTCATTATCCTGGAGGACACGGAGAGAATTTGGGAAGACAAGGAATTCTCTGGATCGGAACAAAGGGAGGCTGAGGCCTTTATGGCCTTCGGCCTGGGGTGGGGTTCGAGGGGGATGTTTAGATACACCTGAGGAGCTGATTGGGGCCTCCCCTGAGGTGGCAGGAAAGGTGAAAGGAAACTGCATCCTGGGCTGAGTTGGAGAAGAAGGGGGCAGGTGGTCTCTGGGAAGATGAGCTGTTGTTTTATGGGCTTCAGTCATATAGGATGACCACCATAATAATTCAGCAATTTATACTAGGGCCATAACCTATCAATCACTCCTACTGTCTTGCAAACCCTTTTCTCCTGTGGAAGTCCAACTGCTTCCTCAGCTGGATTCCTTCCGCAGCTCATCTCATAGTTCAACACAGTCCCCGAAATCTTTACCACTACCACTAGGGAATGTTTCTCCTCCACGCCATCCGACTCCACTCTTGGTGAATGCAGGTCTTCAGTGATGATCCAACCCTTGCCAGTGTGGCCTTATCCTCCTTGTATTTCAGCCTCCCACTTAAAATCTCTCCCCGGCCCAGCCCTGAGGCCGCTACTTGACCCATGTCTGAAGCGTCTTTTCTTTTCTTAGTGGGCCCTGCGATGCCCATGTGCAGCACTGGATTGATAACAGGACTCTTGCTGTTGTCACATCCTGGTCTTGCCAGCTCCAATCAGGGTGAAGTGCCCGTGTCTGGCCGGCAGATGGCAGGATTGGGGCACGGGCTCATTCATCACCTTACTGATGAAGAGCTGGTGGAAGGCCTGCATCCGCTCGCTCGCGGGAAAGCTCAGCAGGGCCGGAAGACCGCGGTGTCCGATGGCGCCGGGTGCTGACACCGTTGTGGAGGAAAAGCTTCCATTAGCCGCGAGGTGCTCCACCGCGCTTGCCGTGGGCGCCGCCTCCTGACCGGCTCTGCGTGCTCAGCCGCCGAGGAGCTCCAGGGGTCGAGGGCTTGCTCCTGCCGGAGACGCGAGCGGCACAGCACCCCCGGCTCGCGCAGGCTCTTCCTGAGCAAAGAGAGCTGACATTGTGCTGTTTGTTTGCTTTAATTATTGTGCAGAGGATTTGCTTTAGTAAGAAGCCCTTGTGGAGGGCTGACGAGATAGCTCAGCGGACTGAGTACCTGCTAAGGCAAGCGCAGGGACCGGGGTTCGATCGTTGGTGCCTCGGGACTCGCGGTCTGGGTTCCCCCAGCACGCTGAGCCACAAATTTGGGCGTGGTGGTGCGGGCCTGTAATCCCAACGCTTGGGAAGCTGAAAACAGGAGGATTACTATGAGTTGGATCTGTGTAGTGAGATCCTGTAGACTCTGTACTAAATACATTTATAAACAAACAAATAAATAAATGAACGAGTGTGTCCCATTTATTTCAGTTAGGAGTCTAGTCTCAAATCCTTCCAGCTAAAAATGTCTCAAGGGTCAGCAAGATAGCTCAGCAGATTTAGTGCCTGTTTGGGCAAGCGCAGGGACTGGGGTTTAATCCCTGGCGTCACATGCCTTGCTGGCCTCACCGCCTGACATGCTCTGAGCCAGTCACGGAGACCTGACGTGGTGGCACATGCCTGTAGTCCCAGCGCTGAGGAAGCTAAGAACAGGAGGCTCTCTATGAGTCTGAGCCACAGAGTGAGACAAAAGAATAAGACAATTTCCTACTTGTAGGATTTTATACCTCCCTTTTATTTTCTTTTTCCATAGCTTATCTTGGTTTATTTATTTTTTGTTATTTATTTTTACCTTTTGAGTTTGCTTCTCTTAAAGATTTTCTAATATATATTTCTGGTATACTTGTAATTGATAAAAGTAAGAAACAACTTCTTTTCTTCTGTTTTTAATCCTTAGTAATAGATATAGACAACTGCAGTCCTAATAATTGAATTTGTTGAATATCTTGCTTGTTTTATATCTCATAGTCAGTTTTAATGTTTGTTTTCTGCTAAATTCTTGAACTTAGTACGTTTTTAAAAAATTTATTGATAATTGCAATTTAAAAATCTCAAGATATTGAGAGAACACATTGACTCTTGCCCTTGGACTTTACCAATAGTTGGCACACAGAGCTGTCCAACACTTTAAAAATTTTGTTTTTTTGATCTTTATTTATGTATTTGGTACAGGGTCTCTCTACACAGCTCAGATTCATACTGATCCTCCAGTTTCTGCCTCTCCAGAGCTGGGATTACAGGCCTGCACCACCACGCCCAGTTTAGACCATTGAACTATCTCCCAGCACTGTCAGTCACTTTGATAAAACAATAAATGTAAGCATCACAAACCTGAGCCTTGACAGATTATACAATATCAAATTTGATTTTGAATTTCAAAAAATTGCTCTTGTAGAAAATTCCCCAAGAGTAGAACTTCAGGAAACACCTACTTGGATTGCAGAAATTGTTAAATGTCCCTAAAATATAATTTTTCATCAGTAAAATGTCCCTTTTGCTATCTTGTTTTTGTGTTGACGTTTGCTGTTTTAGTTTTGGTGTTCACATCTTAGCTCATGCTTTCTGAATATGTAAGCATTCAAGTGATTTTTTCCTAAAAACTACCAGCATGATGTGTTTTCTATTTAAACAAAAGGCTTGAAATCTTTCATGTCTTTTGCATTAACACAAGCCCTAATGAAATAGGGGAAAGAAACTGCCAAGCTGAAAAATACCTGGGCTGAGTTTGCATTCTCTAAAACAGAAGAATGAGTTCTTAGAACAACTAGAAGTTAAGAGCAAATTATATTTATTGGGGGAAATAAAGCCTCTGTTTAAGAGAGAGACAGAAGGAGACTGAGCAGGTTGCCTGGGAATCTGCCATTTCTAGGAGTTTTTATAGATCAAAAACCATGTAGTGAGGTGGGTCTAAGGTGGAGAATATGGAAACTTGCACAAGAGGTGGGACAAAACTGTGATCAGCCAATAAGACTACAAACACAGCGGCTCAGATGAAGTTGGTTAAATCCAAGATCAAATGGGGAAGTGTGTCAGGTTGCAAGAGGGCATGAATACAGAACAGGGTCTCTTCCTGTAAGGGCCTGCGTTACTGACTCTTCCTCGCTTCCTGAAGGTCACTGACATTTATTGCCAATAGCAATCCCTGATGCCCTCTCTAGGGAAGTATGTGGCTGCATTTGTTTACTCTTGTCTTGAAGTCTGGCCCACAGCAGGAGTGCCTGTCTCTCCCAAGGCTGAAAGGTCCTCTTGTCTTCCATGTTGTCTCCATTGAAGGGCCTAGTCCTGTCTGAATGCCTGTGCTATTTCTACCTAACTCAGCTGCCTATAACACTATGTGTTCTTCTCCTTGGGCTGCTTGGAGCATTTACTTCAGCGCCCCTGTCCGCATGCAGGGCTCACTCCAGGTCTTCTTTCCAACTCTACCTGGCTGTATACCGCTACGGGAAAAGATGTCCATCATTTTCTCTTTTAGATGGTCCTTGCAAACACTTTCCTTTCAAATAGTTGATTTCTAAGTTTGAATTACCTTTTGTTTCTGTATTTGAGAATGTTCACTTCAAAACTTTAGGATCAGCAGAATTTAAACAAATATTAAAGGAAGATGTTGTCCTTTTACAGTAATGTGGAAATACTGTGGGAAAAATGCCATAATATAGCTAGATTCTCAAAATAGTGTCATGAGATTTAAATGAACTAACTAAAGTAAAAATTCTTTGAACAAGGCTAATTCATAATAAACTGTTAAAATAAAATGTTTAAAGTAAAACCTAAGGGTACCAGAGACTCAGATTCTGAGAACTGTTCTGTACACAATTTATTTTAGTGTTATCCTACCCCCCCTTTTGTTTTTTGCTGTTGAGTCTTACCATACCTTTATTTATTAATTTTTATTAATTTTATTGAGAAACAAATAGCAATGAGATAGTTTCACAACAGGTTAGTAGGACAGTTACAACAATTAATGCATTGC
>NW_004524656.1:879846-882336 GCF_000260255.1 Octodon degus | reverse complement strand
GCTTATTCTGAGCTGGTCCTACCCACTTCTAAATAATAGTTTTATTAATATTTGTACCCTCATTGACATGTGATTAACCAATGAAAATTGCATATATTTGCAGATTTTACAGTGTTGGTGGATACAAATGATAGGTTATGACCCTAATGTGAATTGCTGAATTATTATGGTGGTGATCTAATGTGGCTGAAGCCCTAAAAACAACAGCTTATCTCCCCAATGACCACTTCCTCCTCCTTCAATACTCCAGTCCTGGGTACAACTTCCTTTGACCTTTCCCACCCACACAAGGGAGCCTCCAATCAGCTCCTTACACATCACTAAGCCCGCCTCTCAAGCTCCACCCCTGGGAAAAGTCCATAACATCTCGGCTCCCTGTCTCAGGTCACAGGATCTGCCCATCTCCCTGCTCTTGATCCTCTTTGTGTGTTTAGAGTTAATAAAGGCTTTTCCTCCCCCTATTTCTGCTTCTCTTCTGCTCTGCCACTGCCTGCTCCATCGCTGTTGCCTCTAAAACCTCTATTTTGAAGTGATTGCCATATTGAAGAGTTAATATATCTATCACCTCCGACATTTATTTATATAGTAGCAAAACACTTAAATCTCCTCATTCAGCAAAAGCGAAGCATACAATGTATTTTATTGACCATAATTAGCATGCTGTATATTAGTTCTACAGAATTTAAGCATAAATTCAAGTTTTAAAGTTGACCAAACTTCTAATCTTTTTTTTATTTTTATTTTTATTTTTATTTTTTGTTTTTTATTTTTCAAACTTCTAATCTTAAAGCTCCTGGACCATCACTATTGAATTTCTTACCAAGCGTTTGACTTTTCTTTAGATACCAGGTAGAAGTGAGGTTGTGCAGTTTTTGTCTTTCTGTTGGTGGCCTATTTCCTTAACGCTAAATGTGATGACCCCCAACTTCAGTTATACTGTGCAGAAGAGCAGGATTTCCTTCTTTCTAAGGGCTAAACCATATTCAATTACATACATGATCATGCTTTCTTCATTATTTATCTGTTGATGGATGCAGGTTGTTTATAAATCTGGAAAATTGTGAATAAAGTTCATTAGATATGAGAGTGCAGATATTTGTTTGAAATACCAATTCTTGGATTTGTACCCATAACTGAAATTGCCGTGCCACAAGGTAATTTTACTCTTTTTTTATGCTTTCCATACTTTTTTCTATAGTGGCAGTACCCATTTTCATTTCTACCAAAAATATATGGAGATTTCCCTACTTCACACCTTTACCAACATTGAAATTTTTTTTTCTGCATTTTAGGGAAGGGCTTTCAGGGTGTTCAGGGTCTTCCTACTAGATTGGACTTATAGTATTCAGCCTGTTTACAGCCTCCTAAAAGCTGGAATTACAGGTGCATACCACCACACCAGTCTCAATTGCCATCTCAGCACACCCCAGGGGTGGGGCTGGCACGGCAGGCCCAAGGATCGAAATTCTGGCCACTGTGCCTACTTGCAGGTGCTTTATTCACTGAGTTATTTGGCTGGCTCTAATTTTTTGATAATAATTATACAAACAGTGGGGCCAGGGAGATGGCTCAGTAGAATAAGCTCTTGCCTGGCAAGCACAAGGGCCTGAGTTCAATCCCTGGTTCCGTTAAAAAAAAAAATTATTATACAAACAGGTACAAAATGTTATTTCATTTTGTTTTGATTTGCAGTTTTCTGATGATTAGTATCTCTCATGTTTGTGTTAGCAATGTCTCCTTTCCAAAAAAGTTCTTTAAAAAATTTATGTATTTGGTAGAGGGTCTCACTATGCAGCTCAGTTTCATAGTGATTCTCCTGTTTCAGCCTTCCCCGTGCTGTGATTACAGATGTGCCCCATCATGCATGGTTTCAGTAGCTGGCTCAATGCAGGGCCAGCACAGCGCCTGGTACTGGGGATCGAACCTAGATCCTTGCACTTGCCAGACAGGAACTTAGACTGCTGAGCTATCTTGCTGGCCCTCCAAAGGTTTGTTCAAATATTTTGGTTATTATTATTCAGTTTATTTTATTTCTATCATTCTTAAGATTTGTTAGTGTGTTGTATGAATTACTTACATATTTTGAACATTAGCTTTTAGTAAGTATATGATTTTCAAATATATCATCCCATTTAATTAATTTTTAATTTTGATGAGTGCTTCATTTACTATAAAGAATTTTTTGTTTTATGTACTCACATTTGCTTCTTTTTGTTTTTGTTGGTCATTTCACATAACAGTTTTTAGCTTTTTTAAATTTAGGACAGAGTCTACAGGTCTATAGGGTATCACTGCATAGATCGGACTCATAGCGATCCTCCTGTTTACAGCCTCCCAAGTGCTGGAATTACAGGCTTATGCCACCACGCCCAGTTTCAATCACCATCTCAGCATGCCCCAGGAGTGGGGCAGGCTCAGCATTTAACTTTATTTTTTATTAATACATATTGTACAGATATAGATCACATTTATCCTAGGAACTTTGTGCCT
>NW_004524656.1:871965-879746 GCF_000260255.1 Octodon degus | reverse complement strand
TTATTTATTTATTGAGAAAGAAATAACAATGAGACAGTTTAAAAACAGGTTAGTAGGACAGTTACAATAATTAATACATTGCATATTGTTGTCTTCGTAGTAGTTATTCATAGTACAAGATGCAGACATGACATCTTGTCTAAACACTATTATTAAACACTATTAAATCTTTCTTCTCACTGAACTAAGAGAAAGTAGCTGTCTAGCTATGCTAACTATACATTTACTACAAAATGGTCCTTCTTTTATATCCCCTTTTTTCGTTTATTTGTCAGAGATGGGTATTCCATTGCCATTCAAATATTGTAGGTGAGTGAATTCAGCAAAATATCCCAATATAGTCCAGTAGTCCATAGTAGTGGGTTATCTGCAGAACTGACAATGTCAGAAATTGTTGGCTTGAGCCTTTTACAGCTCAGCACATTAATATAGCTTTTCTTTTAATACCTCATAGTTATACTTTTCTTCTGGATGGTTAAGACCAAGTTAAAGCAAGACCTATATAACTACAAATGTGATTTTTTTTTGCTATCTCACAAGGTCAGTCAAGTACCCTCAGGATTTACCCTGTAACCTGTACCGCAGTTTGCAGATACTTTGTTGGTGTCAGCCATGTGGATGAGTCACAGCCATTGCTTGACCAATTTGCTCTCTGTGTAAGCCTGAGAGAATGTTTTCTCTCTAGGTGATTTTTCTTAGTGCGCCTATATGTAATGTGCATTAATTCTTTTTCCCCATTTTCCTTCCAACCCTTTTTAATGCCTTTTCCTCTCTTCATTTACAAGAGCTTTGTTTCCATTTTTCCCCTGCAATCTTTTTTCCCTTTCCCTTCTTTCTCTTCTCCTTTATTTCCCTTTCTCATTTGAGCATTTTCAAAATGCAGAGATGCAGTTTTGTCTTTCTCACTGAAAATGAAATGTTTCGTCCCATTATTTATGGTGTAGTCATTCTGCACATCAATTTTTAAAGTGAATTTGATTTTCCACATTCATAAATTTTTTAAGGAACTTAGAATTGATTTTCCACATTCATAAATTTTTTAAGGAACTTAGAATTAGACATGTGAACATTGAAAATCATAATAAATTACATTATTCCAGAATAATTCAGGGAGAAAACCATGAACATTACTTAACTTGTGATGTGCTAAATACTTTGTAAAGTTCATCTTGTTTTAACCATGACCAGAATCCTAGGAGATTGCTCATTCACACCATTAGCAATGAATATGGTCAAGATTTAATGAAATACTATGTGGTACTAAAGCAAATGTTGCTATCTTCCAGGTTCTTTTTTCCATGAAATTTCAGGAGCTTTATGCTTTTTAGGAGCCAGAGCATTCCCTGTGGCTAATGTTATTCATTTAATTATTTGTTTAGTTTCTGAGACATAAATGCCCAATACTCAAAGTTAAAAAGAATAGATTTATTTAAGCTCATAGTTTGTAGAGATTTGATCCATAATTGGTTGGCTTCAGGACAGGGTAGCATCGCTGATGGGTTTAGCAGAGTAAGGAGGCTGAGCAGAAAAGGAACAGCAGATAACCAGCTGCAGCAGCAGTAGCAGGTCTTCCCTCGCTGTCTTCATATTCTATCCAAGCTATAAGCCTGTTGGTTAGTGTCAATTCTACAGGACAGGGCTCCTGTGATCCACCCCTTTAATCCCAGAAGCATACCCTTAATCCACATTCTTATATCCTAATCCAGCCACCTGAGAAACTTCCTACCTATGAACACATGAAGCTTTTGGGGAGTATCTAGATGAAAGGTCTAACATTTGGCCCCTGGCACCCAAAAGACTTATCTATATTCTTTGTGTAGTAGGCATTTAGTCCATCTCTAAGAGTTGTCAAAGTCTTACATTTTCAGCATTTCTTTATTTTTTCATTTATGTTTTTGGTACAGGGTCTCACTACACAGCTTTTTGTTTTTGTTGATCATGTTACCTAACAGACTCCTAGTGATGCTTCTGTTTTCAGCCTCTCCAGCACTGGCATTATAGGCGTGCACCACCATGGCCAGACTCATTCACAGGCTCAGCAGGCCCTGCAGGAGAGGCTGCTATGGCATGATGGATGGGGGACTGAACACTGGCCCCTGTGCTTACCAAAGCATGTGCTTAGTTAGCTGAGCTATCTTGCTGGCCCCATTTTCAGCATCTCTGAAAAGTTCACATTTGGTGTCTTCTCTGAAATTTAAGGTAAACATTTAGATGGGAGCTCCCTGTGCAAATATAAAGAAAGTTTTATGCTTCCAACATACAATGGCGTAAGACAAAGGTTCCCATTCCAAGTGTGTTGGGGGGGTGGTTAGAAATGATTGGAACCAAAGACCAAAATCCAGCAGGGTAAATATTAAGTTTCATAATTCCATGTCTATCATCCAGGGAAAAGTGGTAAGCTATCAATTCCAAAGCCTTTGGTGGTTCTACACTACAGCACAGCCAGTGCTTGCGGTCTCATGGCCTTTCTCTTGAGCCAGCTTTGCTCACACCTTGCAGCTCTCTTTAGACAATCCATGCAGTTGGTGTCTCCAATATTCTTGGGTCTCCAATGCACTTTTGGCTTCACACTCACAGCTTTGCACATTGCCTTCTCAGAGACACACTGCCTGGCTTGCTAGGCCTTCTAAAATCTTGGTGTAAGTCTTCCTGACCTCACATCTCATGCATTCTGTGAGAACTTAAAATCAGCATCAAGTAAAGCATACCAAGGATTACCTGCCTGCCACCAGATGCAGCAGTATCCAGGCTTCCTTCTCTCTTGGCTGTAGGGGTTGAGTGTCTGGATTGCTGAGCACTCTGAACCCAATCTGAGAAATAAATTCTGTAGGCTGCCACCATTCTGGCTCCTGGTGTGGTGTGGTTGTCTTCTCAAAATGGTCTTTCACTTTTGCTATTCTGAGGATACAAAATGTGAAGTCATGGTGGTTCTTGTGTTGTCCTCAGGCTATCTTTTCTATTATCCTTTTCCTTCCTTGCAGTCAAGTTCTCTTGTGTTCTTTTTGTAAGCATCCACTTTAGTAAAGCTTTCTTTCTGGATAATCTCAAATTTTCAAAACCTACTGGACCCTTTGCTCTTGATTCTCCACATAGATCTGGCTAAAAGCCCTCAATAGTAACCTTACAACAGCCTCAACATTAGGTTGCCTGGAAATTTATTCTGCCAGATTAGTCTGCTGCTTTAATTTCAGTCCTAGGAAAGGTCTTTGGACCTCAATGAAATACAAATTTTCTTCCCAAGCATGACACACATATTCTGGAGTTTAACACCCAGAAGGATCCTTCCTAACTGAAAACTTTTGAGCCTGGATTTTACTGGCTGTATTCTGGTCTTCTGAGCTCTGACCAGAATCTCCAATCAAGTTTGACATACAGCATTTAGGGCTGATTCTTCAGCCCGCATTTCTAAACCTTCTGAACTCTTCCCACAAGCCAGTTCCAAAGCCTCCTGCTGCACATGACCTGGTAGCCTCACAGAAAGAAGCTTCCTTTTCTTGTATCAAAATTTAACTTCGATACTTTTCTTATTGTTGAGACAAAATACTTGGATACTTAAAGTTGAAGGAGGAAGCGTTCATATCAGCTCACAGGTTTTAAAGGTTTACATCCATAATGGGATGGCTTCAAGGCAGAGCAGCATAGCAGAAGCGTTTCATAAAGTAAGCAAGAGGAGGCAGCACACGAGCAGCGACAGACAATCAGCATCACCAGTAGCAGCAATAGAGGTCTTCCTTATCTCCCTTTATATTCCACTCAGGCTTTAGGTCTATTAATTGGGGTCAATCATATGCAGGGTGCAGCTTCTATTATTCACTCGATTAATCTCAACATCATATCATTAATCTACATTAACACACCCTAAACCAGCCAACTCTAAATCTCCCTACCTATGGGAGCACGAATCTTTGGGACATGCAGCAGGTGGTCTTTGAGGAGCCAGGAGTTTTCAGTGAAATCCCATCCCCTCTCAATTTCGCACTTTCTCTCCCAGGAAGAATGGGTTAGTGAAACAAGACTGGATCCGAGCCAAAGGCCCAGAGTAGAGAACCAGGAATTCATATCCTGAGCAGAAGGAGGCAAAACAAAATAATTCAAGGCAAAAGTTTATTTGGGAGGTTAGAAAGGGAAGGGGCAGCTGCAGAGAACAGAATGTGCTGCAAGGCAGGGGAAGTTCCACTGGAATTCCTCAGGATCAAGGGACCACTGTACTCGTACTTATAGGAGTAAGCTGGTTTCTAAAAATAACTGTTCTAGTGATTAGCATAATCTAGGCAAATCTGGGCTTTAGCCTTTGTTTCTAGGTTTAGGAAAAGATTAGGGGTGCACAGATTATAGCAAGCACATCTTACAGTTTCACAAAGGCTGTGTCTTCAAATACACAACATAAGATTGGCTTGTAATTACACAACAATGAGCCACTCAGGTCATGTTCTATATTATACCTACCTACACCCCATATAGTCATCACTGTAGGGGAACTTCTCGATATAAGCCATAACACATTGTAATAACCTAGTACATTATTTTATACAGTTACATTTTTTCTGCCCTATTGTGGCATTAGTCTTGACCATATTTATTACTGATTATGTGAATTTATGTGTTATCATAACACTTTCTCTAAAAAAATATCCAACAGGCTGTGATCCTCCTCTCTTGATCTCTTGAGTGTTGGGAATACAGGCATGTGCTACCACGTCTGGCACCAACAGATGCTAAAAAAGTCACTACCATTCTTCTTTCTTCACTTGTGTTAGAATCTAATACCTTACCTGACTCTGTTACCTCATTTGTTTGTTTAAGTACTCCACATTAGACTGTAGGCTCCTCAGTGAAAAATATACTATTAGTTCTATGTCTATCCACATATACACACATCTGTTTGCTTTAAAATGTTCCTTAGGTATCTGACATCTGACATACTTCACCTTTACAGATGTTCCTTATTTTTTTAGGAGGTCCTGATCCACACTCCTAGTGCTAGACAATATTCATCAGCAGGTAACTTCTCTTTACCTGTCAAGTTCCTACTATCTCAGTGAGAAACCTTAATAATTTTAGTTTTCTAGAAATTTTCTGGTGGGTGTAAAAGTATTTCATCAAACTCCAGATGTTTAAAAATAATCTTTCTCCTTAACACTTGAGCCCCTTTCTTCTTTGTGTGTCATCCCTGACCCAATGCTAGGGATCCTGAAGTTTGCAAGATCTGCTCTAGTCCTCACTCAGACCTGTTTTTGTCATGTTTTTTGACAAATGGCAAGAAAAAATTAGAAAAAGACGAGAGAAGTAGGATCATAAAAATAATAGTAAATTTCTGGAAAATAAACCATTTTGTAAATACTTCATTGGCATTACTGTTTTAAGAATTCTCTTTCTTTCCTTCCTTCTTTCCTTCTTTCCTTCTTTCCTTCTTTCCTTCTTTCCTTCTTTCCTTCTTTCCTTCCTTCCTTCCTTCCTTCCTTCCTTCCTTCCTTCCTTTCTTCCTTCTGTCCTTCCTTCTTTTCTTTTCTTTCTTTCCATTTCATTTTTTTTCTCATGCTAAAGATTGAACCCAAAGCCTTTGAATTGAACTTGTCTTGGCCTTTTTATTAGAGATAGGGCTTTTCTTTCCTTTTTTTTTCATTTCTGCATCAAGCTTTTGCTCCAATGGTTTTTATTGATTCATTTATTTTATTAGGGATACTTCAGTATAAATTTCAGAGGTCAGGGAGTGAATTTGTAATAATTATCTCACCACATGCCACCCTCTTCGTTTGGCAGACTTAATAACAATAAAATCAAGCTCCATAACAGCAAATGCCCAAGTGACAAAGTGGGTTCCTGCTACTTACAAAATGCTATTAAACCTAACGTGTCAGTTTCACTTCATCAGCACACTTTGACATTATATGGAATTATGATTCTTATTTTTTTAAAAAATATTTTTATTGAGAAACAAATAGCAATGAGACAGTTTCACAACCAATTACTAGTACATTTTCAATAATTAATACATCGTATATTGTTGTCTCAGTGGTTATTCATTGTACATTTTGGCCCTAGCCTTTCAAGGCTTTTCTCAGTTATAAAATTGCCCAGGTTTGGCTGGGACTTGTGGTTCTCCTGTTTCAATAGCTAGGATTACAGATGTGTACCACCATGCCTCTTTTGAACTGTTTCTAAAAGAGAAGTATTTTTTAAAAGACAAGAATTGACACTTTCATTTCACATAGAAAATGATGAGCTCCAGCTGACCTTTCATCATTTTAGACCATATTTTCATCTATTCTCTTGTATTAGCAGCCATGGTGAACTGAACTGAGATGCTTCCTACACAGGCTGATTATTAGTGTTGTGCTTTCTTGTTATTCTGTACTTATGAAATATCTTATGGGTGTAGTAGTGTTGTAGCTAACTGATATTTCTGAAGCATCAATTTTTTATTACTTTTATTGAGAAATAAATAGATTTGAGACAGTTACAAAACAGGGTTAGCAAGACAGTTACAATAATTAATACATTACATATTGTTGTCTTCATCCTAGTTAGCATAATACAAGATGTAGACATAATATTTTGTCTAAACACTATTAGCAAAAATCTTTTTCTCACTGCACTAAAAGAAAGTAGCTGTATATCTACCCTATTTCATATATACATATATATTTTTTTCATTACAAAATGGTGCTTCATTTCTATCCCTCTTTTTTGTTTAGTTTTGTCAGAGAAGGATATTCCATTGCCATTCAAATATTGCAGGTGCATGAATATAGCAAAATAGTGCAATATAGTCCAGTAGGTCATAATAGTAATGGGTTATCCACAGAACTGGCAATGTCAGGAGCTGTTCACTTGAGCCTTTTACAGCTCAGCATATTAATATGGTTTTACTTTTTATACCTTGTGTTTATAATTTTCTTCTGGATTGTTAAGACCAAGATAAAGCAAGACCTATATGACAAAAAATGTGAGTTTTGTATCTTACAAGATCAGTCCAATCCCCTCAGGATTTACCCGTATATCCTGTACAACAATTTGTAGATCTTTTGTCAGTGTCAGCCACGTGGATGAGTCACAGCTATTGCTTGACCAATTTGCTGCCTGTGAAAGCATGAGAGAATGTTTTCTCTCCACATGTGACTCTCCTTAGGCACATTGTACATCATTGATCAATTTCCTTTGTGGCTCCACAATCTCCTTGAACAGAAAATTTGGGACACCGTTGAGTTACAGAATGTTATAGTACCAGTTCTCTTATGTCCTGAGTCCTAACTGACCTTGAAGAGCTAGGGCCACAATGTTGAATATCACTGTAGCCCTTCTTTTTCTCTAATATTTTAGTCTGCAAGCTTAAGTTTTTAGCCCTCCAGAAGAGAAGCTTACTGATATTACCCTATAACATAGGCAGTCAAGCTTAACATCACTATCTGTCTGAGTATCAAATGCCTTAGACATAAATGGAACAGGTTATTTTCCAGAAATGGTTGATATGCTGAACTTTAAATCCCTATAGAATGTGGCAAAAAAGTTAAATTGAACAATTACATATTTTTACACAGAAATTTAGAAATCTAACCATATAAAACATTGTAGCAGGACAGTCCTATGACATTTTTATTTTGTCTCTTGCTTTATTACCTTTAAAAAATGAACATTTACTTGAGAGAGCACATAGCAGTAATTGATACGACATTAGAAGCAGCATGAACTTAAAAGAACAATATGACAGGCATTCCAAACATGGCCCTAGCATGACACATTGCTATCCTAAGTGCAGTTGCTTAATTCACAAGTATCAGCTT
>NW_004524656.1:863817-870739 GCF_000260255.1 Octodon degus | reverse complement strand
AGTTTTGGCAGGCAGAGAGCAAGTTTTTCCAGCACCATTTGTTAAAGAGGGTGTCTTTCTTCCAGCAAGCATGTTTGGATTCTTTGCCAAAGATAAGGTGGCTGAGTGTGTTTGCAGTTTTTTCTGAGTCTTCTAATCTATTACATTGATCTTCAGGTCTATATTGTTGCCAATACCATGCTGATTTTCTCACAGTAGCTTTGTAGTATAATTTCAAATCAGGAATTATAATGCTTCCTGCCTTGCTTTGTTGGCCAGGGTTGCCTTTGCTATTCTAGGTCTTTTCTGGTTCCAAATACATTTTAGAAATGATTTCTCCAAGTCTGTGGGGTATTTTGGTGGTATTTTGATCATGATTGCATTAAATCTGTAGAACAATTTTGGGAATATGGCCATCTTTACAATGTTGGTTCTTTCTATCCAGGTGCAGGGAATATCTTTCCATTTTCTGAAACCCAATGTGATCTCTTTTTTTTAGTGTACTGTAATTTTCATTGAATAGATCTTTAACTTATTTAGTTAGATTAATTCCTAAATATTTCATTTTCCATGGTGGTATTAAAAATGTTTCTCTAATTTCCCTCTCAGTGTGTTTGTTATCTGTGTAGAGGACTGCTATTGACTTTTGGGTATTGACTTTGTATCATGCTGTGCTACTGAATTCATACATAAATTCTAGTAGCATCTTGGTGGAGCTTTTTGAGTCTTTCTGGTAGAGTATCATGTCATCTACAAATAATGATAGTTTAACTTCTTTACCTATTCTTATGACTTATTTCTCTCTCTTGTGTAATGGCTCTAACTAATGATTCCAGAACTATATTGAATAGGAAGGATGATAGAGGACATCCTTGTCTTGTATCAGATCTTAGAGTAAAAGATTTCACTTTTTGTCCATTTAGAATTATGTTAGCCATTGACATTTCTTGTCACAGACAGCTTTTATCAGGTTGAGGTAGAGGCCATCTATTCATATTTTCTGTAGGACGTTAACATGAATGAGTGTTGGACTTTGTCAATAGCCTTCTCTGCATCAATTTAGATGATCATGTGGTTTTGGGTTTGGCTTTATTGTTATACTGTAGTACATTTATAAATTTGCTTATATTGAACCATCCTTTCATAATTGGGATGAATCCTACCCGGTCATGGTATATAGTCTTCTTGATGACTTGCTGTATTCTATTTGCTAGGATTTTATTGAGGATTTTTGCATCTATGTTCCTGAGGGAGGTTGGCCTGTAGTTCTCTTTTTAGTTGTGTTTTTCTCTGGTTTTTGATATCAGTATAATACTTGCCTCCAGGAATAATTTTGGGAGGATTGCTTCCTTTTCAATTTCATTGAAGAGTTTGAGGAGTATTGAGATTATATCTTCTGTCAATTTCTTGTAGAATTTGGCTATGAATCCATCAGAATCTGGACTTTTCTTTGTCTGTAGGCTTTTCATTACATTTTGTATTTCATTGGCTGTTATTGAGTTATTGAGAATTCTTATATCTTCTTGATTCAATTTTGGTAATTTGTACCTTTCTAGGAATCTGTTCATTTCGTCTGTGTCTTCTATTTTGTGAGCGTAAAGGTTCTCAAAGTAGCTATTGATAATCTTCTGAATTTCCACTGGGTCTGTGGTGATTACACCCTTTTCATTCCTTATTGCTCATATTTGAATATTTTTTCTTCTTTTTGATGAGGCTAGCTAGGGGCTTATCGATTTTATTTAGTCTTTCAAAGAACCAGCTTTTTGATTTGTTAATTTTTTGAATTGTTTTCTTTGTCTCGATTGAATTAATTTCTGCTCTAATCTTTATGATTTCTTCCCGTCTTTGGGCTCTGAGTTTGGTTTGCTCTTCCTTTTCTAGATGTTGGAGGTGCAACATTAAGATGTTTATTTGTTCCCATTCTGTTTTCCTAATGTGTGAGTGCACAGCTATGAATTTCCCTCTAAGAACTGTTTCATGCCATCCCATAAATTCTGATAAGTTGTGCTTGAATTTTCATTGAATTGTACATATTGTTTAATTTCATCTGTAAGCCATTGGTTGCTGAGTAGTATGTTCTTTAATTTCCATGTATTTATGGCATTTTTCTGGTTTCTTTTGACATTTATTTCCAGTTTCATTGTGCTGTGATCAGATAATATACATGGGATAAGTTCTGTTTTCTTGCATATACTTAAGAATGACCTATGGACCTATTTTAGAAAATGTCCCAGTGCAGCTGAAAAAGATGTGTATTCAGCTGTGTTTTGTTGGAACACTCTGTATATGGCACCTCAGTCCATTTGTTCCAAGTTCTGGTTCAGTTTTATTAGTTTTTGGCTAATTTTTTGTCTGCTCGACCTATCCTTTTGGGATAAGGGGATGTTAAGATCTACTGTTAAGATCGTGATATTGGATATTAGATTTTTCATGCCCCTTAAGATTTGTCTTGTATAATTGGGTGCTCCAGTGTTTGGTGCATACGTACTTGTGAGTGTTACCTGTTCTTCTTGAATTTTTCCCCTAACCAGTTTGTAATGACCTTCTTTATTTCATGTGATCATTCTTGGTTTGAAGCTGAGACTGTCTGAGAACAGGATTGTTACCCCTGCTTTTTTCTGAGGTGCTAGGATGTGTAATATTGTTTTCTATCCTTTGACTTTCAGGGTATGAATTTCTTTATGAGTTAAGTGTGTTTTTTGTATACAGCATATTGTTGGATTTTGTTTCCTGATCCACTATGCCAGTCAGTTTCTTTTAATTGCTGAATTAAGTCCATTTACATTGATGGTTATAACTGAGATTTATGATTTATGATTGACATGTTATTTGTCTGCTGTTGTTTATCCCTTTTTCTCCTGTTTAATTGTTTGCCCTATTTGCTGGTTTCTTTCTGTTCTCTTTCATGGAGTTCTGGTCATTTTTGTCTCTCTCTAGAATATTTTTTAGTTTTGTCACTATGAAATTATTTTATTGTACTTTGTCAGGGAAGTATTTCACTTCTCTATCAAATTGTAAGAGAGTTTTGCAGGGTATAGTAATCTGGGTTGGTATTTGTTTTCATAGAGGACTTGAAGTACTCTGCTCCATGCCCTTCTTGACTTCATGGTTTGTGAAGAGAAGTCTTCCATTATTCTGATGGGTTTTCACTTAAATTCTATCTTTTTTTTTGTTTAGCAGCTTTTAGTATATTGTTCTTGTGCTTGATTTCTTGGATCTTGGCTATTATATGTCGGGTGTGTTTTTAATGTTATGTTATTATTTGATGTTATTTGGGGTTCTATATACTTTGGTTACCTGAATGTGAGATTATTTCCTCACAGTTGGGAAGTTTTCTGCTATTACTTCTGCCCATATTCTTTTTATATCATTTGTATTGACTCCTTCTTTCTTATTGATGCCTATTAGTCTCACATTGTTCATCTTTGCATTGTCTTACAGATGATGAATTATTTTTTCCTGCATCCTAGTTGTTTTTAGTAGGTCTTTTCTTACCTTTTTACTAGCTGCGATGGTGTCTTTAAAATCTGAAACTCTATCTTCACTTTCATTCAAACAGTTCTGCAACCTTATGATTAAGATTTTAAGTTCCTCTATATTCCTTTGACTCTTCATGCAATCTATTTCCTATAATGCTCATTCAAGGATTCTATGGATTTTCTGTTCTCTAATTTTTTTATCACTGTCTTCTTGAGAACCATTTTTTAATTCTTTCATTATAGTTATCCTTTCTGTTTTTTTTTTTTTTAAACTTCACAGACGATTTTTATCTGATTTCCTCTATTCCTTTCTGCAGTTGTTTCTTTACTTCAGACTCTATTAATTCAGACATTTCAGCTGTGTGGTTCTCAATTTATTCTACTCTAGTGTCTCCTGCATTTTTTTTGTGGGCTTCTAGGTTGAGATTACCTTTTGGCCCTTCTCTTTATCATTTGGTATGGCACAGTTTTCTGACCTTTGATGTACAGCTTTGTTGCAGTTATAATCTTAGCACCTACCAAAATTCTTACTTCAGAGAGATTACATGATTAAGGCAATTATAGTTTTATATTTTCAGAACTGCAATTAGAATCACTAATAATGGGTAGTGATAGCTCGCAGTTTACAAACTTTTGTAACTAATGAGTTTGTATTTTAGACAGTAAGAGCAAGCAGTATGTCTGTAAAGCTAAGTAGGTATTAAATTGGGAATTTATATTTAAGTTAGTTCCCCTAAGTTCTGTCTGATCACCTCCCCTTGAGGTACTTAAGGTCTTCCAGGTAGACCAGTTCATCTCAGTTACCTTTTGCCCCCTCTCTTGGTCAAGAGAGAAAGAGTGAGAATGCACTCATAGATCTGGGTCTAGCAAAGTGTCTCAGCTTACTGGGTGCAGATATATGAAGTTTGCACTCATCCCAATGTGCTTGTCTTGGGTCTGGCTGCTGTGCTCAATTTCTTCCTACTGTAGCCCATGGAAATGAACCTGCTGTGCTCCTCTGGCAAGATGTTCTGCTCCTGGATTAACTGGGTGGTTCTGGCCCCTAGCCTCTCTCCAGGGACTTGAGCTGCAGAGTTTCACAACAGGCCTGTATGCCAGCACTGGGCTGGGTCTGGAGATGTCTGGGCTGGTTCTGGAGGTGGCCAGTGGGCACAGCAGAACAGAAGCTCTCCCACACACACCCTGGGCCTGGGTCAGGTCTGGAGGGGTTCCAATAGCATGACAGAAGGTCTCACTCACATGCCAGGCCTAGGTTGGGTCTGTAGAGGCCTGATGTGTACAGCCAAGCAGAAGCTCTCCCACATGCTGCTCAGGCCTGACCTGGGTCTGGGTAAAGCATCAATGTTCGAGTTACCTAGTAGATGAAAAGAGATTTAAATTACAAGTGTATACAGTTGAAACACAGGATGAATCAGATTCTAATCCTTACGGAACAAGGTAGCTTTTATAATGATCTCAAATGGTGACATTGCTTATAATTTCAGTCTTCTGTCTCAATAATTAACCAATGAAATTCCTGTATTAATTTTATTTCATGATTTGGAAACTAAAGACAGAAAGGACACAAATCCTCAAGACAGCATTTATGTTCCAGAACTACAGAGTGCAGTGGGAAAATGATAGATTTTATGGTTCTGTGAAGTATATATGAGGTGTGGATGCATTATGAGGATCTGGCTGCAGAAAAAGAAAATCTGTTTATTCTAAGTGATGGATGAGTGACCAAGGCACATAGACTCAAGATATCTTGCACAACATGTTCTGCATGGAAGAGTTGACAGTAATTTTCAAAGTCAATGAACAAAGGAATTCATAAACCAATGCATTCAATAAATATATTGGTGTGCATATTAAATAGACAAATTATGAAGACTAAGGTACATTTTCTATATGTTTCATATGTTGTTTTATAATTTTTTTTTCAGTTTTAGTGCTGGCAAAACCCAGAGGTAATCTAAGCTTAGCAATACTTCTACTTAGAGTCATGATGATGTTAGATCAGCTACCTAAATTAATAGCAATGGCTATTAAAATGACCAAAATAGCCCAAGATAATTTTGCTTCTACAGCATTCCATGGCTCCACAGTCACAACATTCTGGTCAACTGCGGTCAAAAGAGTAGGAAATCTATAGTCAAATTGCTGCTTCTTCAAGGACTTCAGTTCACAAAGGCGTTCTAGTCTATTTTCAAAATATGCATGTTATTGAGTAGATACTGATGTGACTCATCTCTAAAGTAATGAGAATTACACATGCAAATGATAAAGTCTTGTTACAAATGTATAACTCATAACAATTTGCATCTATATTACAAATAGTATACAATTACTTTTCATGTATTCTGCAATGGGTTTCATAGTCACAGGCTTTGCATTTCAGTTTTGCAATTTGTTCCCCATACAAATGATATTTTCAGTTTTTAGTTCTAAAGAAAAAAATTAGGCTCATGTCTTAATTATTTCTTGATGCTAAGATAAATTACTTCACATCTACAAGTTGAAAGTGGAAAGGTTTGTACCTTACAGTTTGTGGAAGTTTCATTCTACAATTTGGGCATCAGAGAAGAGAAATAGTCTGTGGCAGAGCAGACAGAAGGTAACAACCAGCCCTTTTCCTGTTATTCCATCCAGCTACAAGCTTTTTGCATGGGCCGTAACCTTGGTAGGCCTTCCCATTATCCTTCTCACCCCCCAACTATGACAAACCAATTAGTGGACTAATTCAGTACCACACACCGTTACTACCAGCATCACACACCCATGAACCAACCACCTCCCGAAAATTTTACCTGTAAGTACATGAGGCTTTGGGGACATCTAGATATAAGCCATAACATCTGAACAAAAGAGACTACATCAACTTTGCATATTCTTTTAATCCCTTATAAGAATTTTCATAACTCCAATGTCCAAACTATGCACATTTGTTGACCAACCTCTAACAAACCCCCTGCATCAGAGGTCTTGAAACACAATTTCAGAGGTGTAATGCATGGTCAGTTGGCTCTGTTGGTTTTGGGCCTATGATGAGAAACAACACTATGGTAGGGAGCACTTGGCCACTTTGTGGTGACCAAGAAGCAAAGAAAAGGAGGAGGGAGGCAGGGTCACAATAGCCTCTTCAAGAACACTTGCACAAAGGTCTTACTTCCATCCACTTGGCTATCCTTCCTCAAGTTCTAACAACTCCCATTCATGCTAGGGCCTGAGACCAAGGCTTCCACATATGCTCCTTGAGAGATAGTTCAGATCTAAACTACAGCCTTTGCTTATATTCACGTTAGGTAACTTTATTAATATGAATTTTAAGAGTTGCTTATCTTTTTAATTTTTTTAATCCTTGATAGTAATGCTTGCTACAGGTAATGTCTCTTTGTCTTTTTCTTACTCTTTTTTTTTTTTTTTTTTGACAGGGTCTCCAGGGTCTCACTGCATAGATCAGACTTGTAGTGGTCCTGTTTACA
>NW_004524656.1:854782-863696 GCF_000260255.1 Octodon degus | reverse complement strand
GCTGAGCTATTTGGCTGGCCCTCTTTTATTACTCTTTTAATGAAATTCTCAACGTTAAAGTACTCAAAATTCTAATATGAACCTTACAGTTATCACTTTGTAAATCTCTGTCAGATAGATTTCCCTGTATTTAATTTGGAAAGTTATGTAATTTTTCCATACAGAATTGAGTTTCTATTATCTTTGAACTTGATTTTGATTGTGCATACTACTTGATAATTAATTTTTTTTCTTTTTTTTTTCTATATTTTGAGGGAAGGGTCTGCAGGATGTTCAGGGTGTCACTACTAGATAGGACTCATAGAGATCCGCCTGCTTACAGCCTTCCAAGAGCTGAGGTTATAGGTGTGCGCCACCACCCCTGCTCTCATTGGCCGTCTCAGTGTGCCCCTGGGGCTGGACCAGAACTGCAGGTCCATGGATTGAATCTCCGGCCCATGCACCAGCTTGCAGGTGGTTTAATCTGCTGAGCTATTTGGCCAGCCTGATGATTAAATTTTTTTCTTTGCTGACCAAGAGTCAGATCCAAATTTGATGAAAAACATTTCCAATGGATTTTTGTGTTACCTTTGAATTGATTAAATATCCATACATAAATGTTGTATTTTATGTTCTGTATTTTATTCTGCTCATTTGTTTTATCTACACCAACTGTTCATGATCTTAGTTGTCATATAATAATAAATAGAAATTTTAAAAATATACTTAATCTCAGACAAAAAAATGAATATTAAAGAATAGTTTGTAGGGCCAACAAGATAGCTCAGTGGACTAAGCCCTGCTTAGACAAGGAGGGGGCCTGGGGTTCGATCCTTGGCACCACATGTCACACTGGGCCCACCTTTAGGCACTCTGAGCCAGCCATCGAGACTGGGCATGGTGATAAACACTTGTAATCCTAGTGCTGGAGAGGCTGAAAACAGGCGGTACACTAGAAGACTGAGCTACACAGTGAGACCCTGTACCAAATACATAATTTTTTTAAAAAAGACAGAAATAGTTTGTAATCAATTGTTTGTGAAAATATTTTTGCTATTTGTAAACATGCTAATACACAATTCTGGTAAAATTGACCCTTGTAAACACAGGTGTTTAGAAAGTAATTGGAGGATTGTCTTCAAAACTGTACAAAGCTATAGTATTAATTATATTTATAACATTGAATTTTTTGGTAAATTTTATAAAGTCTTAAAAATAATAGACAACTATGTGAAGAAGTTCATCATAGTGAACTTCATCTGTTTGTCTGTCTGTCTATGTCTGTCTCCTTTTCTTTCTCTATAGTTGCTTATTTGATAAATACAGAAAAATCTTAAAAGTTATGCCAAAAAAACCCCAACTAAACAAACAAGCAAAAAAAGCCAGTTGAGCAATATAGAAAATATTTTTTAATATAGAAAATATTTTGGGAAAATGTCAATAAATATTCAGTTAAACCAAAGTATGAAAAAAATATATGCTAGAAATATACCAAAGCTGTTGTAGAAAGACAGCAAAGATGACTTAAAATTGGTTAAGACCGAGGAAACAAGGATTTTTTTTTACTTATCAAATTTACCAATATTTGCCAAATGAATTTTGCAGTTTGTTATTATTTCCATAAACATATTCCAGGCCATAAAGCAAAGAAAGACAGAACGGAAGAGAACAAGAAGTGTGAAAGTCCCTAATTGCTCCCTTTGCTCCGTCTTGCCTCTGAGTCTATAGATTGGGCCCCTGGGGAGGTTTCTCTCAAAAGAAACCAGGTCCACTGACACTTGTCAGTTTGAAAGCATTAAAAATTGAGAATTTGAGGACAAAATGAATAGCAGGGCTGAGTGTAGGATCCGTGCCTTGGATTCAGGCGGAGCAGGTACAAACTTGTGGTTCTATGCTGTTGCATCTTACATAAAACACAGTTGCAACACATTTTTCTTGCCTAAAACCTTTACAAAAAATCTCCCCACACTAGATGTAATTTCCATCAGCTTGCTGTGTCTGAAGTTCTGTCTGCCTCTGTGACTTCACACTCCATTTATTTTGCTCTTTTCTTTGCTTCTCTCTGTTCCTGGTTGCTTCAGCTGCTCAGCCAAGAGAAGGAGGAAACCAGAGAAATGAGAACTTTCACAAGTGTACCCAAGCAGCATCTATTACTAAGGCAGCCCTGAGATAGCAAAGACGGGCAAGAGTGCTATGTGTGTGTGTGTGTGTGTGTGTGTGTGTGTGTGTGTGTAGAATGATTTGTGGGGGAAAGTGGGAGGTATGCAATGAGACAGATTCTTTTTTCAGGAGTTTTACCTTGTAATTAGTGTGCAGATTACAAATTATCTTTAGTTAATATCTATTCATGTACATGAACACTTTATTTACCAGGAGCATAATTTCCAATCTCTCACCAAAACGTAAAGATATTAGCAAATCTCAGGGGCCTGCTGATAGTCAACTTAAAATTTTCTGAAAAGCTAGTAATATGTATTTTACAATTCATAATGAGAAGAAACTATTTAGTATACCCTCCTTAAAAGAGAATGCTTTCCTCATCTATTACCCTGAAAGTTGAGCCCATAGATTTTACTTGAAATCTTCTACGGTAGGAATTCACTGTTTTCCCCTGTGAACCTCTCCATATGTGGGGGAGAAACCTGGTTTTGGATGTTTTTCCTTTTTCTGTGGCACATCCTTTCTGGGAAATTGAAGTTCATGGATTTAGAGTACTGAGTCCTGCATATAAGGGTGTTAGTGAGACCATCGATCATGCATCTAAGGTAATTTGTAATATCTATACTTTTCCTATACCCAATGCGTGCTAAACACTTTTGTCATTTAGCAGTGTGAAGTTGACTGATAGAAACAAATTTTCAGATAGAAGGGGGGAATTTATGCACTTCTACCCTCCCAAATAATCTAATTCTTCCAGAATATTTATATAATGAACCTTGTAAAGTCTCAAGAAAATAACGTTTTCCTGACCCATGTGTCTTGCTATGTCTTTTAAATCAAATGAATTCTATAAATATGCATGGCATTTATATATGAAATAAATCTTATAATTTTACTTTTTCTTTAAAACCCATTTCAATGATATCTTCACCACATTTGAAACTTTTTTTGTAATTGCATTATAATTCTTAAGTAAATGTGTTGTATATGAGTTTCAATTGTTGAATTATCTTTGTTATACATTTAGTGCTAAGTTCCAGGCACCGAGTATAGTATTATATTTTCATAACATGTCATAACCTTCAAAAGAGACCCCAAAGAAAAAAAATATATCTATTTTTGCTTTTGAAGGAGATGAAGCTCAGAGAGATTCATTTACTCTTGGTGCCAGAAACAGTACACAGCAGACTCAAGGTAGGCTTAGAAATCAGTTTTCCACATTTCCAGAGTAAATTCTTTAAGGGGTGGAACTGTATTTTATGTATCTTATTTTCTCTAGCAGACAGAGAGATAATGTATGTGAACCTATATTGATTTCAACGGCCTAAATTAATGTCTAATTGGATTTGAGGCAAGAGAAGTGTCCTTTGATTTCCTGTTTATATCTTCATTAGGATGTCAGTCTGTTCAAATGCCTGGACGTTTGCATGGGGCCTGGCTATGGGACTGAATTACTGCAGTGTTATGAAGAACCCCTGTTTCCTTCACCTCAATTCTTGCCTCTTCAGAGCAGCCATCTATAAAGTCATATAAACAGATTCACCCATTTTTTCGTAGAACACATGGTGATCATAGCAGAAGAGAATTAGCTACAACCATTGGCAGCATAGGATTTACTAAGGTGAAATAAAATGCAAAACAGAAATCAGGATTTTAGAAAATACAATTGTGCTTTGTTCTTAGGATCGCTTGGTTCTGATGTTAATGAATAGAATTCATAGAGAATAAATTGTACTCAGGAAAGGGATTTGCTAGAGGGATGCTAAGGTTATTTTTATCACCAGTGCAATGTCTCCTATTCTTTCTCTAGCTTTGGTATCTGTGTGTGAAAATAAAGTGAAATATATACTGTTAGTGTTCTTTGAGTAAAGTGATGAAGAATGGAAAGAACACTGTTGAAAGTAACAGTAAGCAGAACGTATTATACCATGTGTCTTTATGCTCCATTTTATATGCGTGTATATGGGTCATTGATATATTTATAAACAAACTATGACCGAGTTAAAAATCATATGGTTGCCATCCTAAAATCTTTCCATGAGGCAGACAGATGGCTTGCCAATATATCGGTTTGTGTGATGATAAGCAAGATATTTAAAAAGTGTAAATATAGTTACTAACAACAGGGGCAACTGAAAGATGTTTGCTAACTACAGATTATTCTCTTTCGTCATTTAGCATGTTTAAAAATTGGAGTCAGAATCATACACGCCTAAATTTAACCTTAAGGGCACACATGTTACAGGTCCCTATATTGTCTTCTCCTTCTTCATGGTGCCATTGACTTAAATAAAAGCCACTTTATCAGGAAGACAGGCTCACTCCCTTGGTCTTACTTCATGAAAACTGCTGTGCTTTTCAGGACCACTGGACTTATGAAGACTGGGAACTCCAGCCCTGTGACAGAGTTTGTTCTGCTGGGAATTCCAAATACTGAAGGGCTGGAGGCCACGATGTTCGTTCTATTCCTGATCTTTTATGTTTTCACTCTGCTGGGCAATCTCACCATCTTCCTCACCATTCTGGCTTCCTCCAACCTCCACACCCCCATGTATTTCTTCTTGGCAAATCTGTCTGTGTTCGACATATTTTTCCCCTCTGTAAATTGCCCCAAGATGATGGTCTTGCTAGTGGGTCAAAGCTGTACCATCTCTTACCAAGGCTGTGCTTCTCAGGTCTTCTTCTACCACTTGCTGGGCTGCACTGAGTGTTTTCTGTATACTGTGATGGCCTATGACCGCTTCGTGGCTATTTGTCACCCTATGCGATACACGGTCATCATGAACCCCAGAGTGTGCACTAGCCTGACAGTGGGCACTTGGCTGGGAGGCTGTGTCCATGGGTGTATACTTACATTTCTAATCTTCAAATTGCCCTACTGTGGCCCCAATGAGGTGGACAGCTTTTTCTGTGATATCCCAGTAGTGCTTCCCCTGGCCTGCGCAGACACCTCTATAGCACAGATGGTGAGTTTAACCAATGTCGGGGTTGTTTTACTTACATGTTTTCTTCTTGTTCTCACTTCTTACACTCGCATTGTTTTGTCCATATTGAAAATCCGCTCCTCAGAAGGCAGGCGCAGAGCCTTCTCCACCTGCAGTGCCCACCTGACTTCAGTCCTCTTCTTCTATGGACCTGTGATTCTCGTCTATCTGAGGCCAGCTTCCAGCCCTTGGCTGGATGCAGTAGTTCAGGTATTCAATAACGTCATCACTCCTTGCCTGAATCCTTTGATTTATTCCTTGAGAAACAAAGATGTAAAACTGGCCCTCAGAAAGGTGCTAGTTGAAATTGCCCACCCTTCTGGGGTATGAAAAAGAGGAACAACTCCTCTCTTAAATTGTTTGGATCATTGTTTCAAATCCATTCCTGCAAGAATATGATCACCCAGTGCTGACTGAGGCACAATTAATATCTCTCATTTTTTGAGAGTCATAATATTCATGACATAGTGAATTTTGTGATGACAACAGATTTACATCTTCAAGGAAGATATTTAATATTAACCTAGAACATTTTCATTTTTAGAACTGGCAAAACAACATATCTCTTCCACTTCACACAGTGTGTACTTGTTGTAATTCTGCTTAGAGAATATCCTTGGACCTGCAATATTTTGGAGATCATAGACTATCTATTTTTTCTACTTTCTTCCTTTGAAAATGTATGCTTTCCTCTGTTTATCTCTTTGGGTCATTCAACAAAGCTTGTTTTAGTGTATGATAATGTATGAAATTTGAAAACAGAAATGTCATTTGGTGAATATGTCTTTAAACTCTCAATAGGTTACCCGGTGGCACCTGATGCAAGGAATGGAAAGATGTGAAAGTGCAAGGGTGGGTGGTGAGGATTAAATACATTATTCCTTTATAAGAAGTTGGGAATTATGTGCCTGAGTTTTACATTGCCCTATAATTAATAGATTGGTCAGTCCACGGAAGTAAATTAGATTGCTGCCAGTCCTAGTAGACTGCTCAGAGCTCAAAAGCCAATTCTTAGTACCTAAACATTAGTGGGAAGGAAGCTGAGAAGATCTGCGATGTCCCCACAGGAGACCACCTTCTGGGTCTCATGTACATGAAAAGGGCTGCTATGGGGAGAAAAAAGGTAGTGGGCAGGGAGGCTGTATGTTGAGTGAGTGGATTTTTGTCATCCAGGGCCTAGTTTCTTCTTTTATCTTTTTTTCTTTTTTCTTTGGCCAAAATATATATTTTGAAATTTAGGGCTGGGTCTACAGGGTCTACAGGGTCTTACTATGGATGTCAGACTTGTAGTGATTCTCCTGGTTTCAGCCTGCTAAGTGGTGGGATTACAGGTGTGAGCTACCACGCTCGGTCTCAATCATCTCAGTGCACCTTCGGGGCAGGGCCAGCTTAGCATGGCTGGGATGAAACCCTGACAGCTGCACTTGGCTGAAGCAGGTGCTTTAGTCTGCTGAACTGTCTGGCTGGCCCCCACAAGATATTCTTGAGATGACAACTTTTATATCATGACATTCCCTGTTTTTTTGTACAAATCCATTATTTCCCTATAAATTAAACATTATTCTATTTTAAAGAGAAATATTAGTAAACTGTCCACATTTTCATGGTATCTGAAGACAATCCGATGTAACTGATAAGGGCTTCTGGGAACAGGGCTTGTCTAGGTTGTTTTCTTTCAATGGTTAACTCCAGCTCATAGGTTCTTGGGCATTGCAAAAGTGGGTTTTAAAAAATTTGCAACTGGGATCAAAGGTTAAATAAGTCCATAATGTTTCAAAGGTCAATTTGCAGGGCAGAACTTGTATAAAATAAGGTGCCATAAGACATAATGGCCTTACCCAGCTAGTTTATTCAGTATTTCAGTCAAGAGTCCAGCTGTGAGTGTGCCTGGGATCTGGTCTAAAGTTTCCCTAAGAAAGTGTCACTCCACTTTCTTTTACTTTTTTCTTTTTTGTATTTTAGGGAAGGGTCTATAGGGTGTTCAGTGTCTCACTACTAGATCGGACTTGTAGTGATCTGCCTGTTTGTAGTCTCCCAAGAGCTGGGATTACAGGTATGCATCACCATGCCCATTCTCAATTGCCATCAGTGTGTGCTGGGGGCAGGGTCACATGGCAGGGCTGGGGGTTGAATCCCCCGGACCCCTAAGCATGCTTGCAAGTGCTTTAATCTACTGAGTTATTGGGTCAGCCCTCCACTTTCTTTTTCTATCTTGGAAATATTCAACTTGTAATTTATTTGACATAAACTTATTGTTGTCTGATAAAAGAATTCATATTGAATTTCATTTTCTTTGTTCATCCTAAAAGTCTGGTATTGGCCTTTATTCATTATGTATCATGGGGTAAGACGATCATTTTGTAAATTTTTAGAGAAAAATCTTTGAAGAAAAATTTATCTATTTTGTCTAGATACTTGCCATTTCTTGAAAAGTAATATATTTGTAAGTAATTGAATTTAAGACAATAATTCTATTTTTGAATATTTCAACCATCAAATTTACTTCATTAGTCCAACTAGTCAGAGTCATCTACTTCAATACATACAACGACAACTGACATTTAAAATCTATTTATTGTGTATATTGTAATGTTCAAAATGCTTTACTTGTATTGACTGAGTTAATTCATAAAACCCTACCAGGCAGATCTTATGATACATTCTTTTCACTAACAAAGAACTTGAGAAGAGAGAAATATTCATATCCAAGATAAATAAATATGTAACTGAGCCTTAGCCTTTTTTGTGACAAAATACTTTATAAAAACTATAGCATCATAAATCCTGTATAACACAGTAGCTATCTCTATATCTTCCTTTATATGTATTGTTCATTGTTATAACTGATTTTCATACATTTACTAATTGAGTCTAAACTGCATCTCTGTTAGCTAGATGAGATTACTGTCCTCAGTTATACACAAAAGAGCTGGTGCAGGGTGGTCGAGTAACTGCAAATAGACAATAGTGATGGCACTGGATACAGATAGGACAGTAGTCTGCGTAATAGTCACAGAAATGAGCAAGGACAAAAATAATAACTTTGACTCCTTTCCACCCCATGCCAATTTTATGCATTCATTCTGATTCACTGGGAAGCTTAAGCAGCATTTAGCAGAGCCTTCCATTACAAAATCTGCAGAGTTGTGGACCATCATCCTTGTTTTTCTTTGCTTGAAATTAGAAGAAGTCACTAAATTGAGCCCATTCTTAGTAGAAGAAAACCTATGCTTTATCTTTTGAAGGGAGTATCATACAATCTGTCAAGATGTTTCCAACTGTCACAAGTACAATTCCATTTTATTTAAAATTACTCTGATTGGAACACCTCTTTGGGTTTTGGATTGTTTTATATGTTAAAGTCAGGATGCCAACCACTTATTTTTTCATGTGCTTTTCATTGAGATTTTTACTATACTTCTCTCTGGATTGGTGAGAATCACATACTTTAGATGTGTGTTCTCTGTACATGTTTCCTAATGTCCTTTTTAAACTTAGACTCCATGATGATACCTTTCCTCTATCAGCTTATGATAATAATCCCATCATTAACACAAGCTGTGATATTTTTCATATCATCATCTTAAAATTGTACATAATTCACAGTTTGTTATTCAACATTTTAAATACTGAGGGTCTCAGAACACAATTGAGTTAGAAAACCAGTCATATGCAGGCCAAATAGCTCAGTGGATTAAAGCTCCTGCTTAGGCAGATGCAGCAGCCAGGGTTGGATACCAGGTGTGCTGTGCTGGCCTGGCCCTGGGGCACACTGAGATGGTGATTAGAAC
>NW_004524656.1:853500-854612 GCF_000260255.1 Octodon degus | reverse complement strand
AACAAGAAGAAGAAGAAAGAAGAAAGAAGAGGAAGAAAGAAGAAAGAAAAGGAAGAAAGAATAAGAAAAGAAAACCAATCATTAGAGTACTAGTAAATATTTTTTGGCATTTTACTATTTATAAGGCCCAAAGCTAGCCAAGAAAGACATAGCAATGAATAAAATAGGCATGAGATTTGCTGTCATGTAGTAAGACATTTTTCGGAACATAAGCATTGACAAGATATCCAATACATCATGAAAATAAAGATTTGGAACATACTAGAATAGGGGGTGGTGAATTGCATACATTTTAATTAAAATGATACAGATAAAAAAGAAATATCCTAGAAATTGGGCAAATGAGGGGGCCAATTGTGCTTGCATGAAAATTAGAGGACACACATAGGGCCGGCCAGATAGCTCAGAATACTAAAGTGCCTGATTAGGCCGAGCACGGGGTTTGATTGCTGATAAGCTATGCCGGCCCCACCCCCCAGAGTACGCTGAGACAGGATTGAGATGTGCATGGTGGTGCGTGCCTGTAATCTCAGTGCTTGGGAGGCTAAAAACAGGAGAATCACTATGAATCTGATCTACATAGTGAAACCCTGCACATCCTGTAAACCCTGTCCTAAATTCATAGAAAGAAAAGAAAAGAAAATTAGAGGACTCATAAACTTATATCTTTAGGCCAGGGTGATAGTTCAGCAGCTTAAGTGCCTGCTTGGCAAACACAAGGTCCTGAGTTCAACCTCCAGTACAAAAAATAAACAAATCTCCAAGCAAACTTACTTTTTTGAGAAGATAAGGCAGAAAGTAAATAAAATACATAATATAGAATGGTCTAAATTAAGACTCGTATTTATCTATGGCCAGCCAGATAGCTCGGTGGATTAATGTGTCTGCTTAGGCAGGCACAGAGGTCGGAGGTTCTATCCCCTATGGGCTGGTCCGTCCCAGGGCATGCTGAGATGGCAAGTGAGAGTGGGCATGGTGGCCCCTCGCCTGTAAACCCAGCACTTGGGAAGCTGAAAACAGAAGATGCATTATAAGTCTGATCAGTGTAGTGAAACTCTGTAGACCTCGTAGACCCTGTAGATCCCGCACTAAATACAAAAAAAAAAAAAAAA
>NW_004524656.1:844333-853295 GCF_000260255.1 Octodon degus | reverse complement strand
TTTTTTTTGGTGGAATCAGGGATTGAACTCAGGCTCTTGCACTTGCCAGGCAAGTGCTTATTCTACTGAGCCATCTCCCTGGCCCCAAAATTTTAGGTGGCAACTTTTTTGGGGGTGTGGGGGCTACGGGGATCAAACTCAGGACCTTGTATTTGCCAGACAGGTGATTATGCCACTGTCCCTTTTATTTTTATTTGTTAAAAGCATGAAATAGATATCAAAGATACAGAGATAAAATTTAAAAATTAAATACAATTTATTCAGTTAAATTAAATTTTTAATAAAACTAAAAGAGCCTTGAATGGGTGCAGGCATGGGGCTTTTGTGGGTGTGGGTCCAATCTTCTAAGAACTTTGGAGGAACCTGGGTAGGCAAAGGGACTCTGTTGCACTGCCAATCTATGGGCCCAGTGCACGCAGGTGTGGAGCTTTTTGTTACCTTGCCCAACCATTTAAGAACTTTGGAGGACTCTGGGAAGGCCATGAGACTCTGTTGAGCTGTGTTCCTTGGCCCCCAGCATGCAGACATGGAGCTTGTGCTAGCACTGGTCCAATCTTTTAAAAGTTTAGGAGGATTCTGGGAGGTCCATGGGATCCTGGTGAATCTGGTGCATGCACACATACCACCTGCACTGTAGCTTTGGTGAGTTTCAGCCTGCAGCTCCACTAGTAGGGGGAGCCTTGGCAAGGCCTACCTGCTCCCCACTGTAGCAGAAACCTTACTGACACATGTCCACTACTCTCCCTCCACTGTTAAGTCTGCATGATTAATGGGAGCTTCAAAAAGGCCAAAATGCAGGAGCAAAAGGCAATCTCAATTTTCAGCCCACCCAGAACAAATCCAGGAGACAAAGACATACAAGAATTTGGAAATCACCCACCTGAAATTTCTGAAACGATAGCAACTGAAGTAAAGAAAGAAGTCTATCAGGATAAAGAAGGAACAAGTTCAGAAATAATCTCTCAGGTCAAAAAAGAAATAAACAATCATGAAAGCATTGATCAACACAGCTAAAGAAGATATAAATATTAAAAAAAGAGGAGAAAAGTAAAATGATGGAAACACTGAATATACAATAGAGGAAAGAACTAGAATGCATGAAACAGACCCAGATAGCCAGGAAATTAGGAATTCCATTAAAAACTAACAGGAAACCAGGAAATAACAATTCAGCAGCTACAAGATGACACAAAGAAAAATAATATAAGAATAATAGGTGTCAATGAAACAGCAGGAGACAACACAAATGATAAAGAAGGACTATTTGCAGAAGTAATAGCAGAAAATTTTGCAAAAGTGTGAAAAGAACGTGACATACAAATAAGTGAGGCATGTAGAACTCCAAACAGCCATAATCAAAATAAACCTATGCCTAGAGACATTATACACAAAATCTCAAAAATTCATCAAAATAATAGAATATTAAAAGCAGCTAGAGAGAAGCAAAAGATCACCTAATATGAAAAACCATCAAATCAAGAATAGCTGCTTTTAATATTCTATTCTATTCTATTTTTTAAAATGTATTTAGTGCAGGGTCTACAGGGTCTCAATACACAGATTGGACTCATAGTGATCCTCCTGTTTTCAGCCTCCCAAGTGCTGGATTATAGGCAACCGCCACCACATCCAGTCTCAATCCCTGCCTCTTTCCCCTATGGCCTCTCCAGGATTTGTTATTAGTTGATTTCCTTATGATAGCCATTCTTTCTTGGTTGACATAGGAAACTAGGAACCTGGTTCTGATGCACGGTAATCCCCAGGGCACTGCCATAGAATCAGGTCTGTGAACTTGTGTGCCAAGAGCCTGGGCCTGCATCCCTACATCTAGCACTTGATGCTGGTGGAATCTTTGTAAAATGGATCAATAATGTTTCTTTTATTTGTATGTTGTAATAACAAAATTAATTCTTAAGGCAGCCATCACAAGTAGGCATTCCCGAAATACTGGCTTCCTTTACTTTTTGTTGAGCTGGCCTGGCTGAGTCCTGAGAACTTGGAAACCGATAGGCCATTTAGATTTCCGTACAGAGCCGGCTATTCTTATTAAACTGATTATGAGATTTCTTAAACTTTTTAAAGTCTGGTGATATATTGTATAAATTGTATTTCATTAGTACATTTTCAATTCATACAGTTTCTTGGGGAGTGGTTAGATGCACATATTACATCTTTTTTTTCTAGTCTCCCTCTCCTCCCACATTCTTCCTCCTATTCTCTGACTCCCCCATCACCTTTTACATACTTGTTGATACTATTTATCTTAGCTCATGTTATGACATTTTAAAAAAATATTAAGTACAGGGTCTACAGGGTCTCACTACACAGATCACACTGATAATGAGCCTCCTGTTTTCAGCCTACCAAGCACTGAGATTACAGATACACACCTTCATTCCCAGTCTCAATCCACATCTCAGTGCATCCCGGGGGGTCGGCACAGCATGCTGGGGATTGAACCCTGGTCTCTGCATCTGCCTAAGCAGGTGCTTTAATCTGCTGAACTATCTGGCCAATCTGGCATTAATTTCATTTTATGTTTATTTTGTTTTTGTTATGCACCTTTTCCTTGCAATTACTTATAGTTAAACAGGATGAAGCCATACAACATGTAACACAAAAAAAAATTAGCCTATTTGTCTTCAAATTGGGAAGGGAAGGTGGGAAAGGGTCAGGAAAAAAAAAAGTATTCTAACAGTGAAGTGAAAGTGAAGACAAGCCAGGGAACCATCCAGTTCAAAGAAAAGGTATCATAGAAACATATTATGTCTGGAAGTTTATAAGTATTACCTCTTTTCATCCACAACCACCCTGTAAGATACCACTGCAACTTCATGTAAGGGGTCAGAGAGACCATTTACTTGCTCAAGTTCCTAATTTACCTTCAGAGTCTAAGGTGGATTACTAATTCCATTTTGTTACAACTTCTTCCCCACTCACAAGAGGAAAAGCAGTAAGTAGCAAGTGAAAAATTTGCAGACTTGTCAGGCCAAATCCTTAAACTATTGAGAAGAAAATGGATAGATGAGATACCTACCCAAAACAGAAAAAAAGGATGGTCAGGATGGATTCACATGCTGTCTGATTCTCAATTACTTCAAAGATTGCATTGATCACAGTGTTCTATTTTGTGACTCCAAAGCTCTCTCAATGTATTAATTGGTCCCTATTCACAGAGGGTTTCTGCTCCCTCAGCTAATGATACCTCATGAAGGAAGCTCCAGAGGCACCATGAGAACATTTAAAGTCCCACAAAGATAAGAGACAATTTCACTCCTAACTCTGTGGAATTCACTCTCAGTGGCAGGCCAGCCAGGAGATGTCAAGCATCCTCTCCTTGTGTGACTATGCATGCCAAAGAAGGTCACCTCATGTCTGCAGACAAAGAAACCAAGCTCAATTTGAAGGCAACTAGACACAAGGCACCTTGGGCCTGGAGAGAATCACAGCCCTGCAGCCAGAACTGGATATGAAAGGAGTGGGAAAATATTTGCTTTCGTTTTTTAAGTCAGTCATGTTCCTTTCAGCCACATAAGTGCACAGAATTTCTCTCCTAGATTCCTCAGTTTTATACTAATTCTAAAGATCTGAAGAGCAAGGACTGCCAGAAACCACCATCCTGGTCTTTCCCTCACCCACACTCATAACACAGTGTGCAAGAATGTAAGTCCTTATTTTTCTTTGTTCCAGTCATGTTCTAAGCACTGAACAATGATTTGGAGTTAAATATTGCCTATATATTTCTTGATATGAAGAAAATAATAATTTTTGTAAAACAGAGATACACAAAAGATACTCTCTGTATTATCATTCTAATTCACTAGAAAATATGTACATTTTTCTCAAATGTCTCTCTTTCCTTTACATTCTCTTAAAATGCTGTATTGCTCACTGTGTGACCACTAACTCAATTTTCTTGTGCCCTTCTCCTATCTCTGTAAGTGTTCTCAGTTGACTTGGAGTAGTTGACTACCACTGCCATACAGGTAACTTCCCAATTTCTCATAATAACTTTATTAATAATGAACAGTTAAAGAGCATCATTTTATGTAACAAAATCCTTTAAGCATATCGCCATGTTTATTTTACAGTATAATAGGTAAATATTACCTCATTTAAAAACATTTTGTGGATACCCACTATGTATCAAGCACAGTTATAAGTTATAAGATGTGCTCGCTTCGGCAGCACATATACTAAAGTTATAAGTTATAAGAATACACTAGCACTAGCCATGTTCATGGTGCACGTAGTGGTAGGGCCAAGATTTGTGGGACACAGGTGTTTGCATAAGCAGGCGCTTAAACAACTGAGCTAACCCACAGGCCCCCTAGGGACACAGGTGAAGAGTACATAAAGAAAGAGAAAATTCAATAGTATAGAATGAGCTTTCTCATTTTATCTCCATTATTTGGTCTTTATTAATGACGCTCCCCTTACTCACGAAACTACCCTTTGTGAGATGATAAATCTTCCCTGATTAGATAGAGATGACTAGTACTTGGATTGCTCTCTGCTTCCTTGGAGATGAGAAGCTGCAACTGAGAAATTATAAACCCTTGATTCATATTCACGTGACAGAAATCAGAGTTTTACCTGGTCTTTAGATTTCTAATTCATCTTATTTTTTAACATGCTATTTTTGTCCCGTTCTAAGGCAAATAATTTTATTTCATTTGAATCTTCAGGGAAAAGTGCACTTATTTCTAGCTAAAAGCAATTCACTGTAACAGTAACATTGTAGGTTTAATTTCAAAAGAAAAATTTTAAATCATCTAAGGAAAAAAACCCTGAGTCAGTTCAGAGAATTTAAAATTTTGATTTAAGTAATAAATGATATCAGTATCAATAGGTATAATTATGGTTTCCCACAGAACTTACAGTAAAATTTTGGTCATAAATGAATTAACAAAACTTCATTCATTCATGCTAGATATATTCATTCATATATCTAGCAAATATTTAAATGCCAACTGTTCAACAGGTAGGAGTGAACGATGTTAATTCAATAGCAAATTATAATCTTTATTGTCAGAGATCCTTCAGCTTAATGAACCTGAACTAGATTTCATCAGAAACACACACACACACACACACACACACACACACACACACACACACACTACCTTCAATTTCCTGGAAGATAAAATTATCAGTCAGTAGCTATGAATTATAGAGGAAGATAAGAGATATTGATCAGGAATTAAAATCAGAAGTCAGAAAAGTTATAAATGGTCAATTTTCATATATGGTGTAGCTCAAAAAAAATCAAGAAGAAATCACAAAGGGAGTTAGCTCAGTAGAATAAATGCTTGCCTGGCAAGCGCAAGGGCCTGAGTTCAATCCCCAGTTCTGAAAAAAAAAAAAAATCATAAAGTAGACATATAATTTCTTATAGGGTGACCCACAAAAAGCTTTAAATGTAAACACTGTGACAGCCAAACTTAGCACACCCCAGAGGAAATTTCACGTTCTCATATTTGCTCAGCTTGAATGCACCGCATCAGTCTGCTCTACAGCATTGTGCTCATAGCTTCAATACTGTGTTGTGCCCTTATTAACCTATTAAGAGGGTAGATTTCATTTTACGTGTTACTACCAAAGCAATATTTCAAATAAAAAATTTCAATTTTAAGAAAAAAATATTAGTACTGAATAATTAGCTGCAGTACATAATGATTATATTCACATGAGGGGTTGGTATGTACATAACACGTCTTAACTCTTTTTATTTTATGTTTCTTTCTTTTCTTCACTAAAAATTATAGAATTGAAAGATTTTTATTTCCTTTCTCTAACAACTCAAAAATTCTAATTTTAATAAGAATTAAATATCTCACAGTTAAAATTTTATATATGACTTTACTTCACTGAAACCTAAAATGTTTCAGTAAAGTCAGCTAGACTCCTAATCTCTAAATAATTTAAAGCCACATGATAACAACCAAATTCCACACTATTTTTCAAGAAAAATGAACACTTCCATATAAGAAAATCATCAAACCAAGAAATATATCCAATAACGGTATCGATACGACCCAAGTCCGACTACTCACGATGCCTCCCGTTATGAGTGCCCACGCTGACCACTGCTCGAAATTCAGAGTATCAGACAACATGTTTGAGAAACAACTACCAATGGCATGAAAAAGAGACGAGAGAATCACACTTTTGAGTTTGGTTATCATAGGGCCTTCATGGTAAGGATGGTAATTAAACTTTCCCTGTTTATCTCAGGATAGTTGTTCTCTTGCTTCACTCCTTTTTCAGCATGCTAATATTTCATTTTTCTCTGTTTTCATATTTTTGAAGGAATGGCTTGCAAGGTTTGCATTATATATGTGCTTTACCGCATGTATGCACTATTGGAAGAATTCCTCTTATTTACAACATCTTCTTTGTAAATAAACATTAAAATGACAATGAATGTACTGATACTATATATGTCAAAAATTACTCTCCACATTTATGTCTTTCTATGTGTTATAAAAACCAAGGCCATTATTCCAGGAATATGAGAAACCACACATTGCTGGATGAGTTCATTCTACTCGGCATACCTCAGACAGAAGGACTGGAGCCTGTGCTTTTTGTCATCTTCTCCTTCATCTACTTCTTCACCTTGCTGGGAAACTTACTCATCTTCACTGCAATCGTGTCCTCCTCTACCCTTCACACCCCCATGTACTTTTTCTTGGGACTTCTGTCTATTTTTGACATGCTCTTCCCATCTGTAACCTGTCCCAAGATGCTACTTTATCTTTCTGGCCAGAGCCGAGCCATCTCTTATGAGGGATGTGCCGCACAGCTCTTCTTCTATCATTTTCTGGGCTCCACTGAAGGCTGCATCTATTCTGTGATGGCTTATGACCGCTTTGTGGCCATCTGTCACCCACTGAGGTATATGCTCATCATGAAACCTGAAGTCTGTGTTAGCTTGGTCACAGTATCCTTCTTGGTAGGCTGTTTTCTGGCTACCACCCTGACCTTCTTCACCTTTCAGTTAACCTACTGCGGCCCCAGCCAGGTGGACCACTTCTTCTGTGATATTCCTGCCATTTTACCCCTGGCTTGTAATGACAGCTCCTTGGCCAAGCGAGTGGGTTCCATTAATGTTGGCCTTCTGGCTTTAATGCTCTTATTCAGTGTTTGCGTCTCCTACACGCACATCGGCATCGCCATTCTGAGGATCCGTTCAGCCGAGGGCAGGCAGAAAGCTTTCTCCACCTGCAGCGCCCACCTCACAGCAATCCTCTGTGCCTATGGACCCGTGATCATCATCTATCTGCAGCGCACTCCCAACCCCCTTCTTGGCGCTGTCGTGCAGATATTAAATAACATTGTCTCGCCCATGCTGAACTCTCTAATCTACTCCTTGAGGAATAAGGAAGTGAAAAACTCCCTAAAGAAGATAATCCAAAATATCATGCTTTCTGTTTAAGAATGAATTTTGGAATCTATAAAGAATTATAAAAGCTTTATTTTTTGTCTCTTATTGTCAACCCCTTCTTTCCTTAACTAAAATAACTCAACACACAATAGGAAGCACTTTCCCCTGAAAGATAATTGGCTTGCTTTTAAGATTTTCTATATTGCTGAACCTCTAGTTTCCTATAATCTACTGTATCACTAATATTATTTTCCATTACTTAATCCTGAGGAAGGATTCCAGTGGACATCATAAGCTGCCGAAAGGGTTCTTGCTCCTCTAATAGGAAAAAATGTTTGCTTGGTTGAATATAATAGAAGACATGTGGCTGTCTAAAAGTGTTGTCTACTGGCCTTCTCTACACACACACACACACACACACACACACACACACACACACACACACAAATCTTCCTTCATGATTCTGTTCCACTTAAGATGTAATTATTCTAATTTTGTGTTTATAATTATTTTAGTTTCTGTATCTCCCAAAGACTAAAAACTAATCTTTGTGGGGCATGGTCTATTTTCTGGGCACAGCAATGATTTTTTTCATTTTCCTTTATAGAATCTTCATACCACCTCTAAAAAGTAGTTTGTATATTTTCTATTTTAAAAACTTCGAAGATTTGAGGCCCCATAAAAGTAGGCCCAATGTTGCTCATTAATTAGCAAATCTTAGTTCCATGCCCGCTTCTCTCCCAAATCTTTGCTCTTATCTCCTCTACTTTGTGACTCTCCTGAATGACATTGTGCTGCTTACCATCCCTCAAACCTTTCTCCAGAGATCATGATATAAGGACCTTGTTCACTAAATAATTGGGAAATAAACATTGGCACAGACCATATTTATATACTGACTCTGGTCTTTTTCATTCATTTGTTTCTACCCATGATTCCCAGCTTGTAAGGAGAGCAACGGTATGCTGCTCTCTGGGAGACAGGCAGTGGTGATAAGCCGGATCATGGCCCTGATCTCCTGGTCACTACTTTGTTGTGGAAGGGAAAGTGGCTTAATTACTGTTCAGTGCTCATGTGGTTCCCTTGCCCAGCCACATTTTTCACTTTGACCTTCAATAAAACTGGAGTTGAGAATCACTTCTCAATTTTCTCAGACTCTAAGAAGAAAAAGGAGTAGTGGTTTCTGGGACCTGCGGAGGCATATCAGTTCTTCATTTTTTTCTATTTGGTGCCCTGTGTATTCTGCTTTTAATTCCCCAAGCTCAGCCTATGTAAAACCATTAAAACCAATAAAAAGAAGTGAAAATCTCAAATAAAACATATTGCTCAACACAGCAAATAGCAAAGGAGATAAAAAGTACAAAATGATAGATGATATGCTGGACCAGATAATTATAGTATTAATTTGCTTTTCTGTGGATGATGGATACTGATGAAAGAACAACAATGATGAAGCCTAGATGGTGCTCATGAACAGATAGTCATCTTATGCACAGTGTTTGCTCAACAGATTTATTTTCTAGACAATGAAAGTGTTTGTAATAATACAGATTATGTTTATCTTACGCCCTA
>NW_004524656.1:842458-843393 GCF_000260255.1 Octodon degus | reverse complement strand
TAACTAGACAGAATTTTTATCTCAGGACTGAGAGCTTACTTGTTTTAGGCACTGAGGTCCAGTCCCACCTACATACATTTGGGCTCTAACTCATGCAGATGGCTGACACTGACAAAAGATTTACAAGGTGCTGTACATAGTTTCAGGGTAAATCTTGAGGGGATTTTTAAAAATAATTTTATTGAGAAACAAATAGCAATGAGACAGTTTCAAAACAGATTAGTAGCATAGTTTCAATAATTAATACATTGCATATTGTTGTCTTCATAGTGGTTATTCATAGTACAAAATGAAAACATGATATCCTGTCCAAACACTATTAGTACAAATCTTTCTTCTCAATGAATTAAGACAAAGTAGCTGTATGTCTATCCTAACTATTTTGTATATACAGATACAAAATGGTCCTCCATTTGTATCCCCTTTTTTTGTTTAGTTTTGTCAGAGATGGGTATCCCATTGCCATTTAAATATTGTAGGTGCCTGAATTCAGCAAAATATTCTAATATAGTCCAGTAGTCTATACTAGTAGTTGGATATCCATAGGACTGGTGATGTCAGAAGTTGTTGACTTGAGCCTCTTACAGCTCACCATATTAATATGGCTTTACTTTTTATATCTTGTTTCTATACTTTTTTGCTGGATGGTTAAGACCAAGATAAAGCAAGACCTATATATCAAGAAATGTAGCTTTTTTATCTGATAAGTTCAGTCAAATCCCCTCACGATTTATTCTGAAACCCTGTACCACAGTTTGTAGATCCTTTGTCAGTGTCAGCCATGTGGATGAGTCACAGCCATTGCTTGACCAATTTTCTCTTTGTGAAAGCCTGAGAGAATGTTTTCTCTCCATGTGATTCTCCTTAGGCACACTCTACATCATTGGTCACTTTCGTCTTTGTTCCCATAATCTCCTTGATCAGAAAATTTGGGA
>NW_004524656.1:833634-840592 GCF_000260255.1 Octodon degus | reverse complement strand
CCTTGAATTCACTCATATGATTTTCTCTTCCCTACCTAGCCCCCTCCTGTCTTTGTATAGCTAATTATTCAGTAATTTGCCATCCTTATATTTCATTCAAATCACTCAAATCTCTCTAGCATATCCTTCTTAGATAAATTCAGCTGCTTGACCTCTTCCTACACTTTTCCTGATAGATTTTTGTGGAGAAAGATTGTATACCAGGTGGTTTAGAAATAATATAAATTAATTATCCCTTACGTTAAGTTTTTCTAGCGTTTGTATTATTTTCTTTAATGTGGCTTCTACTGTTCCCAATTGGAATAGCTATTGATATGTGTTAGGGCTTAAAACCTGTACTTACCCTGGTTTCTAACTTAAAATAATAAATACATAAAAACAGGAATTACAAATGAAAGACGAAACAATCAGCAAGTTCTGTTTGAAGAGTTGAGTGGAAATATAGACTACATAGAGCCCTGTGGCTGAAGTGTCGCAGTAGTACCACCAGCCCAGGTCCTACCTGATTTAACCCCTGAGCCACAAGAAGCCAGCTAAAACAAGCAGAGAAAGGAAGAATGACTTCCTTTCTCCACTAGTGTTTGGAACTGTTTCTGCATCCTACAGTGTGATCAAGTGTCACATTGTATCAGTTAGTTTTGTATGACTGTGGTTGTCAGGTATGAGGCAGACTTCAAAGAGTGAATCTAAATTTGAATAAACTACATTTCTTTTTTAAGTGTATTTGGTATAGAGTCTCACTAAGCATCTCGGACTCCTAGTGATCCTCTTGTTTTCAGTCTCCCTAGTGCTGGGATTATAGGCGTGCGCCACCACGCCAGGACTCAGTGGCTGGCTCAGCGTTCCCAGGGGTGGAGCCAGCATGGCTTGTGGTACTAGGGATGGAACTCAGGTCCCTGCACTTGCCTAAGCAGGCTCTTAGTCTGCTGAGCTATCTTGCTGGCCTCAAATTGCATTTTTTAAAGTGTGAAATTTTTTTAACCTAATGTCTTCTCTGTATATTGTCCCTTGAAAGAATACAAATCCTGAGTTCGCTCAATAAAATATGAATAAAACAAAACTTTATAAAGATACCTATGCATGTTCACTGAACAAATGGAGAAAAATTTCAGCCTGAAGAAAGAGTAAAGTTATGTCATTCACAAATCATGGATGACCCTGGAGGTCACTATGCTCTGTGAGATGAGTGGGGCAGAGTAAGACAAGTGGCGTCTCCATTATGTGTGGCTGCCTTAGGAGGGAGCAGAGTGAGGCTGGGCAGAGCTGGTGGCACTGTCCAAAGGATGCAGAAGTTAAGTGAAACGGGAGAAATGAGGTCAAGAGGCCCAAAGTGCAATGTGGTCACTCCAGTGCACTATACTTCAAGATTCTTAAAATAGTACATGTTAAGTGTCATTTCAAAACTAATTATATGAAGAAATATATCCGTTAGTTAGCTTTCTTTTGCCATTACATGACAAATATTGTCTTAGTTACTTCTCTTGTTGCTGGAACAACATACCTGACACCCAAAGTTAAAGGAGAAAAAGTTTATTTAGCTCACACTTTGTAGAGTTTTCAGTCCAGAACTGGCTGGCTCTGAGGCAGGGTGGCTTAGCAGAGAACAGCTAGTGGTGTCTACAAGGCAGGAAAACCACCAGGGAGAGACAAGACTCTTTCTGTCCCTCACACTACATACGCGTTACCCACCCTAGGGCAGGTGTAGCACTCACACCCTGAATCCCAGCTAGAGCATGCCAAACTCACCAGTGAAGTAATTTATTAATTATACACCTGTAATGCTAGCATCACACACTCTAGATCCAGCCACCTCTAGAAAAGCCTCATGACCACATGAAGCTTTGAGGGGACATCTAGACACGAACCATGATGAATATATCCTATTTTCCTTAGTTAAAATACACATATCATTTATTTAAAACAAATGTTTCATGCGTTCAAAACACAAGCAAAGTATTTTATCAAAGAACTGCTAGAACATTGAATTTTACTTAAACATATAGATAAAACACTTGCAATTTATTTTCACTACTTATAGCTCTGGATCATCTTTACACTTTTTGTGTAAGCAAATAACTGTTGTCTAGGCATGCGTAAAAAATATATTGTATATTTTATTAAGGTCTGTCTCATTGTGATCAAATCCCTATTTAATCTGTAACAAGTATTACAGAGAACATTTGACCTTTCAGAGTGTAAAACGTGTTTTCACTGTGATTTATATCACTATAGTATGTTACACCTTGTAAGCATTCTGTGGAAATCTCGAATAGCCTATGATATTTTCCTTGAAGGAATTTTTTTCCAAAAAAAAAGAGGAAAATTTACAGGATTTTCATTTGCTGATTGAAAACGTATCTATTATCTTTTCTAGTCATACAAAATATTTTTTCCAGCCTATTGTTGTGTTTAAAAATGTTAAAGATAATCAATAGTAAGTAGGATAGCAAAATGATCAAGCATATCCTCCTATTATGAGTGAGATGTGTGGGAAAATACTTAATAAATATTGCAGATGTGTTTAGAATCATATAACAAGGTACATTCTCTAAAACTCTAAAACTTAGGGGCCGATGAGACAGCTCAGTGGACTAAGCGCCTGCTTAGGCAACTGAAGGGATTGGGGTTCCATCCACAGCACCACATGCTGTGCCAGCCCTGCCCCCAGGCACCCTGAGTCAGCCACCGAGACCGGATGTGGTGGCGCATGCCTATAATCCCAGTGGTGGGAGGCTGAGACTGGAGGATCACAATGAGTCTGAGCTGTGTAGTGAGACCCTGTACCAAATACATAAAAACAACAACAAAAAAAAATAAAATAACTAGGCCCTTATGATTAGAAATTTTATGGTTAAAAAGTGGAAATTTCTAAAAATAACTGGTCCAATTTCAGTTCCTTCTAGGGCAAGCTGCAAAGTTTGGGGAAACTTTATTCAACTTCGTTTATCCTTGTTTTCCTTATCTGTAGACAATGTTATCAGATATATTGAGCTTTAAATAAAGCTGTATAATTTTCTTGATCTTTCACATAGATTGGAATTTTTTTTTTTTTTGAATTGAGGGCACATGTCTAATCAACCTTTTCCTAATAACATTTTGTTTCTCTTGGCACATAACTAATGCCTGACATAGACTTGTCATTCAATATTTGTTTGAATATACAGGATCCTTCCATGTATAAATCTATAAATGAATACTATAGTATTGAGGAATTAGGAATTCCATGTCCCTACCCAGTATCTATCTCCAGTGTCTATCTATCTATCTATCTATCTATCTATCTATCTATCTATCTATATCTATATCTATTATCTATCTATCTATCTATCTATCTATCTATCTATCTATCTATATTATTCAAGACATTTAACTTGGAAACCACAGAAGACACCAAGAAGGCTAAGACACATACTTTAAGCTAATATTCATTTTGCCATCTCTTCCTTTTTTCACCCTTTGGAAACTGCCACCTCCATTGTACTGTACCCCACACCCTGGACACAGGGCAGTTCAAGACTCGGTTGAGGAAGTCAGAGTTGCATCTTAGATGGAGGCTTGCAGAATGAGAGACTTCCATGGCTGAGCCAGCTGAGGACAGTGCCACATGGCTTCTCCTCAAGTCTCCCTGCCACTGTGCCTGGAGCTTCTCTAGTCCCCTCTTTCCCTTTGTCTAGGTTTCCATAAGATTCTTAAATTCTCTCAGTTATCCCAGGCCCTGTTGGAATGTGTTGATCCTAGTGGTACTATGTAGTAAAAAACTGTAATACTAACATAAACACAACACACCACAAAAAGCAATAAATGTAAAATTAAAAAGTAAACACATGTGATACTGGCATGCAATGAATTTTTGAACATTATTCCGTAAAAATATGTTTTACAAAGGAAATTATATCAGTCTTTATCTCATTTTTAAGGTGCAACTATACCAAGTAGTTAAATGTACCTTTGCTCTATAATATGCCTGACTTGAGGGATCAACACCCAGAGGAAGCAAAAGTTATTTAAAATCTCCTGTGTGTATAAATTATTTCAATTCCTGGAATCAGGTAGATTGCTGCAAGGGAACTGAACCACAATTGGATGTGTGATACTCTACTTAAAAGTGAATTTAAATAAACAGGACTCAGTACATCTACGTGCAGACTTCAGGATGAGGGGTGTTTGGACAGAAGAAGGCTCCTTCCTTCTGTTAGGAAGGAAAGGATAAGAACACTGAATAGTAGCAGCCAGCTATGCTTCCTGTTTGCCAGGTAAGTGCCCAGGTTTTATCTTTCACGTTTTAACTTGTACCTCAAATATTTTTCTGTCCATATAATCACTAGGAAACATATAAGGTTGAGATAAATAGATGATAGAGAGATAGAGAGATAATAGCTCACTTAAAGGCTTAGGCAATAGAATACATGTGAAGATGTATAATTTAAAAATCTCACTGGAAAAGTTAAAATAAGTAGAAAAAGATTTCAAAATTTTGAGAATGTAAAGTTTGCAGTTTCTCCCTTACCCTAGTATCTCTTACCAATAAAGTTTAGTAAAAATTTGTGAGTGGTTAGAGTTGCAGGCTTTGGGCTTGGGGTAGAGCTTCCCATACAGTTATCTGTATTAACTCAGAGGACTCAGAATAAAAAAACCTGTCAACAAAATTTTCTGTTCATTAATAGCAAAGACTGTTCTTCTAATTAATTCATTATTGTGTACATTCATAGCAAGTGATACAATTTACACTGTACCTGTGCATGTCCTTATCATAACTAATCATAAAGAGTTAATGGAACCAAATTGTCTTTATTATTTATTTATTTATTTATTTATTTATTTTTATTTATTACATTTATTTATTGTGTGTGTGTGTGGCCAGCTCAGCCCACCAGGGGGCGGGTCTGGCTGGCATGTGGTGCTGGGGATCGAACCGCAGTCCCTGTGCTTTGCCAAGCTTGTTTCAAGTAGGTGCTTTAGACCACTGAGCCATCTCTCCAGCCCCCCAAATTGTCTTTAATGAATGTAAGAAATTTGGGTGTAACCTTGTGTATTATAAATACATGGAGTTTTTGTTCCTTTAGAATCATAAAGACCTATTGGAATGAATGAATTTAAGTGTGTGCATTGAAGTGGAAGGATAGCAGACTCCCACCATCACTCTTTTGTGGCTAAGATTGTTAATGAACACAATCTGCAATGTAAAACTTCAACCTGCAGACATTTCAGAAAGATATCCAGTCAAGAAGCAGCAGACAGGTCAGCAAATTTCTCTCAGGAATCATTGTTTGGTGAATAGCTAAATCTTGTCTTTCTTACCATTCCACTGGAGGAAACACAAGTAATTTATACACATATTAAAATTTACCACAAATTTCTTTTCACAGACACTCAAGAGTTGATTCTTCTATAAAAATGAGAAATCACACTACAGTCACTGAATTCATCCTGCTGGGCATCCCTGAGACAGAAGGCTTAGAGACGGTCCTTCTCTTCCTGTTCTCATCATTGTATTCATTCACCCTCCTGGGAAATGTGCTCATTCTCACTGCCATCTTCTCCTCCTCCCGGCTTCACACTCCCATGTATTTCTTCCTTGGAAACCTCTCCATCTTTGACCTCGGTTTCTCTTCGACTACTGTCCCCAAGATGTTGTCCTATCTTTCAGGGTACAGCCAAGTCATCCCTTTTCAGGGATGTGCTGCTCAGCTCTTCTTCTACCATTTCCTGGGCTGCACTGAGTGTTTTCTGTACACAGTGATGGCCTATGACCGCTTTGTTGCCATATGCTACCCACTGAGATACACGGTCATCATGAACCACAGGGTATGTTCTGTGTTGGCTATGGGGACGTGGATGAGTGGCTGTGTCCATGCTACTATCTTAACCTCCCTCACCTTCAAACTGCCCTACTGTGGTCCCAACCAGGTGGGCTACTACTTCTGTGATATGCCTGCAGTGCTGCCTCTAGCCTGTGAGGACACCTCTCTAGCTCAGAGAGTAGGTTTTACAAACGTTGGCCTTTTGACGCTCATTTGTTTATTTCTCATCCTTGTGTCCTACTCTTGCATTGGAATCTCCATATTGAAAATCTGCTCCACAGAGGGCAGGCAGCGGGCATTCTCCACCTGCAGTGCCCACCTCACCGCCATCCTTTGTGCCTACGGGCCAGTCATCATCATCTATCTGCAGCCCAACCCCAGTCCCTTGCTTGGTGCTGTAATTCAGTTGTTGAATAATCTTGTGACTCCCATGCTGAACCCACTGATCTACAGCCTGAGGAATAAGGATGTGAAATCAGCCTTGAAGTGTATATTTCTGAAGGGAACATGAGCTCTATAAATCGAGTGAGTATATCTAACGCTGGTAAGGACAAAGACGAAATCAGTTCTTTAAGACAGATTGTCATGGGGAACCTCTGACTTATAGAAACCCTTTATCTCATTGCTTTAAAACATATGACTGTTCTGCAATTTCCCTGTCCTTTATAATGAAATACATTTGGAAAGACTTTTTCGGTAGATGTTTCACTGATTCTTTTTTCTTTCTTATTTTTAACTCTATTTTAAAAAGTAGAAACAAATAACCGAAACTAAGAAACAGTAACAAACAACAAATGCATGTGGTACTGAATTTTAAAACAAGAATAAAAATATGACAGTCGTTATTGTAGTACATATTTTCAATGTCACTGATTCTTATGCTGAAAAGATTATGTCTCAGAACCATGATGTACCCAGAAACTTTTCTTTGTTCTTTAAGTCCTTAGAAGTGTTAAGAGAGCATATTTGCTTTCTCATATTCTGATTTAGATATATATTTATATCTATATCTATAATCTATCCACCCAACTATATCTAGGGAGATGGGGAATGAGAAGAAATTCCAAAAGGTTAGATTAATACCATACTTCGGTATCTCTCTGTCTCTGTCTCTGTCTCTGTCTCTCTCTCTCTCTCTCTCTCTCTCTCTCTCTCTC
>NW_004524656.1:831040-833371 GCF_000260255.1 Octodon degus | reverse complement strand
ACACTTTCCAAGCTGATTAATAGAACATTGTTCTTATTTTCTTTTAATTATTTGACCCCTGGAACACTTTGAGCCTGGATAATTTCTCATTAGTTTCCAGCAGAACCATTTTCAGTTCATTTTTTCTTTTTTGGCGGAACCAGGGATTGAACTCAGGGCCTTGTGCTTGCCAGGGAAGCGCTTATTCCACTGAACCATCTCCCCAGCCCCCATTTTCAGTTTTAAAAATATTTGCACTCCTGATTACATATAGCTTTTCTTGCAAGCCAATTCTTCCTTTTGGAAAGCAACACAGAATCAATTTCCAGGAAGCAGAGACCTGAAATGATGGGAAGGATGGAACAATGGCTGCTCCTGGCAAGTGCATTTTCTTGCTGAAATTCAAATCCACCTCCTGACATAACTGAATCTGTTCTGGCCATGGCTACTAGATGAAGGAAGAAGTGCTGGGATTCACTAACATCATCCCTATCAGTAACATTAAATGATTAACCCCTGATTTCTGAAGGCAACAGTCTGTTTTTGTGAAAGCAGGTTAGCACACACACCAGAAGGTGAATGCCAGCTCAGGGAAATGCCCTGTACTACAGAGTGTGCTGAACACTTTGGGTTCAATGAGCCAGACGGAAGAAATAAAGCCAACAAAAACACCAACAAGTTTGATGACATCTATAGCTACTATTAGCTGAGTATTTATTATGTATCAAGTGCTTTGTGATGTAACACACATTATGACAGCTTTTAATCCTATACAGGGAAATTGGAATCACTTATCTTGCTTCATACAAGAAAGAGCTGGTGGGGAGACATTTAACAGCATAAATGAGAATACATGAAATTTTAGGAAAAGGAGGTCTCTTGAGAAGGGAAATAGGTGAGAGGTGTCACCAGTTGGGAACAAAGAGTTTAGAAAAGTAACCAGAGATAAGTTCTCTTGGTGCCTATGACCAAAGGGAATATCAATTTGCCACCCACCCAACTGATTAAATATATCACACATGATTTTCCTCCTTTGTTTTGGATCCTTTGCACAGAGATGGGCTAAAGTACCACAGCTCTTCATTTCTCTTTTTCTCCTCTTTACAACTCTCAGCATCTTTTCTTTCAGCCTCGAGCCACAGGGCTGAATGTCATTCTCTAGATACTTCAGTGGACTCCCTTCTTCAAAGTCCAAAAGTATCCCCAACTAAGTTCATAGGAAAAATGAAAAACACCCACTAAAGGCGAAGCACATGGGAGCATCATCTTGGAGGCAAGTTTTGCCCTAGTAGTTGCAGCAGTGGGTCCATCCTATTTAATACTTGATCCGTCATGTTCAACTTTAGGCCTATGCCCTGTCCTTCACCTTGGTTCCAACCTATTCTTGCCTGTGACAAACTCTCAATTATTCCTGAAATTCAGGCCATGCTTTTCCCCAAGCTGATAGAAGCATCTTTCCTAGTAATGAATGAAAAACTTCTATAATTGTAGAAAAATGGAGATTAGACACAGGGATTCAAGAGTAGAATTAGCAAATTAACACAAAAATTTAAATATAGTGAAATATTTACTTCCTTAACTGTCTGGCAACTAAAATGAGTTATGAATATTATATATTTAGGAGACATAATAAATGATTTATGATACACTAATTCTGGTGAGTCTACTAAGAAGCAAAGTATTGAAGAAGCAGTTTTACAGAGCAAGACAGAAACAGTTTTCACTGTAAATTAATAATTGAAATTTGACTCAGGTATCAGTTATTCCTTATGGGGTTATTGTAAGGAATTAATCCTCAAGTTTAGTGACATCAACATCAGGATTAATGTTCTGAATTTGTAAGGACCAAGGCCATATTCTGAATCGCAGGATCTAACTGTGCCCGTTTTCCCTAAATGCCATATTCTGCCAGTAGGGTTGCACCATCAATTTTCGATTTCAAACATTATCTTTGGAATGTAACTTATGTTACTAAGCTCATGCATACATCCTTTTTCCTATGTCAGGACCTAAAATTGAAGTTTTTATGGCAGTTAGATATATGCCTAGTAATAAATACATTGGTTTATATAAATGATAATAAAAGCAATAATTGGAATATTAGCAGAATTTGAAAGAGCACTTATTTTGTGTCAAGAAAGAGTTCTAATGTTTTACTTACTATTATTATTATTTTAACATTCACAGTAAGCTTATAAGGTAAGTCTCTCTCTCTCTCTCTCTCTCTCTCTCTCTCTCTCTCTCTCTCTCTCTCTTTGGTGGAACTGAGGATTGAACTCAGGCCCTTGCGCTTGCCAGGGAAGCACTTATTCTACTGAGCCATCTCCCCAGTCCCAGTATTTCTATTTTCCT
>NW_004524656.1:825172-830940 GCF_000260255.1 Octodon degus | reverse complement strand
CTCTCTCTCTCTTTCCTTCTTTTTTGTATTTTTTAGGGATGGGTCTACAGGGTGTTCAGGGTCTCACTACCAGATTGGACTTGTAGTGATCTGCCTGTTTACAGCCTCCCAAGGGTTGAGATTACAGGTGCCTGCCACCATGCCCAGTCTCAAGTGCCATCTCAGTGTGCCATGGGCGGGGGGACCAGCACAGCAGGCCCGCGGATTGAACCCGTGGCCCTTGTGCCTGAGTGCAGGCATTTTAATCCACTGAGCTATTTGGCCAGTCCAGTATTTCTATTTTCAAGTGAGAAAAATGGTGCTTAGAGTTTAGTTGATATTTCTAAAAATCAAGTGTGCATAAGACCTAATAATTAACTGTTTGACTTCTTGTGGTATGACTTCATAAGACTTAAATGTATGACTTAAAATAGAATACCCTATGTCTGTTCAGCTCACAGAAATGCTAGATTGTTTCAGATCAGTTGAAAACTAGAGGAACTGTATACAATAATTTTAATCATTAAACAATAACAAGAAGCTACCAGTAAAAGAAGCTGTGAACCAAGGCATAGGAAAGGAAGGAAGTCAAGAGAAATGAACCTGGTATCTGGGGTCCATTTGTCCCTTGCAGTGAATTTCAAATACAGATGATGGGTGAAAAAGTAGGTTGTTTTACAGAGGTAGGAAGAAAAAGGAGAGGTTATGATTTTCCAAATGGAAGATGTCTCTGTACCTCAAGTTTTTGAATAGAACTCCATAGGCTGACACTGATGAAGTCAAGGTGAACTAGAAATAGACCATCCATCAAATGGATGGACATTTATTAGACTGTTGCTGGATTAAGACTGTTGGTTTCCAGTCTAGCAACCTGTCAGATGCAAAGACTAAGACCTTTCAGTGGCAAGATATCATTTAGATTCTTGAAGAATTTTTATACTGCTTCATACAAAATATCTAAAAACTATAAAAAAATTGAAAAATCTTCTAAAATAAGGAGATCATGCTATACAACTATAAATAACATAAACTTAAAAGGAAAATCATAACATTAATTAATAAATATTTTGAAATTAATGGCTCAACATAGGATTTAGTCACAGGCTATAAACTTTATATCAAACATATATTTTAAAAAAAGAAGTAAAAATGTAGTACGCAAACATCTATCTCAAGAGAATAGAAAAAACATAGCCAATAAATCCTGAGGTGTTTTTTTTTTTTTTTTGTATTTTTAGGGAAGGGTCTAACGGGTATTCAGGGTCTCATTACTAGATTAGATTTGTAGTAATCTGCCTGTTTACAGTCTCCCAAGAGCTGGTATTACAGGCGCATGCCACCACACCCAGTCTCAGTCCTGAGATTTAAAAAGAAAGAAAATAACACAGATAAGAGCAGATATTAATGAAATAAAAATTCATACAATAGAGAAGATGAACCAATGGAAAAGTGATTGTTCTCTGAAGTTTATGAAAATTAACAACCTATTGGGTTAAGAAAATAGAAAAGGCACAAATAACCAATATTAGGAATGAAAAGGTAATATCACTATAGATTCTAAAACATTAAACATTATTATAATGTTAATGGTGAGTGATATTGTAAGGTAATGCCATAGAGAATTTAATGAAATTAATTTGAAATTATAAATAAAATAACCAAACTCTCTTGAAAACAAGGCCATATAAAGTATAAATTGTTAAAAGCAAAACAAAGGTGAATGGAAGATTGTTGTATAAGATCATAGTCTTTTTGAGATCTGGACTTGCAACATGTAGAAAACACCAACTTAGCAAAAAGAAAAGAAAAACACCAGGAGATAAGGAGCTGATAGCAAAACCAGAAATCAAAGAGAAAGTGTAGAAACTGAAGACAGTGTAGGGAAAAAGGAGGCATTCTGGATGTTAACTGCATATCTGGGGAAGAGGACTTGCCTCCTCAAACACAAACTAAGCCGAGAGAGTGTTGCAGCTCCAGGGAGACACATGGGGCAGCACAGAAGTACTGGCCCCAAGAAATTACTCATGGTTATTGAAAACTGCAAAAACAGTATTAGGTTTCTCTCTGAAAGTAATTATTTCTACATGACAGGCTAGAGTTGAAGAACAAATCATTTGCAATGCCTACCATATTTTCAGAGTGACAATTCAGGAGCTATTTTAGGAAGAAAATACTTGTTTAAGATGGAGATACCCTCTGAATCAGAAGCCACAGAACAACTCCACTTACAGGGAGTGTACACTTACACCCTACTTCAGTGACTGTGTGCTGAACAGGCACAAGAGACAGTTGTTGAGATGGAACAGAATAAACACTGACGCCCTGAGAAGTTTAAGCAGCGGGAGCTCAGGTCAGCAAAGACATTGTGATTGTATCCTCTGTGGTAAGAAGTCAGCTCAGTCACGTGGGGTTTTCAGGGTGAGGTGGGTCTGAAAACACTGACAGTGAGTGGACTGGACAGATTGAATTCTCACATCATTGTTTGTATGCAGCGCAAAGTTGAGGGATCTGTTTGCTTTCCCTATTTGCTAATATGATCATTGCCTAACAGTCATTACCTAATATGATCATGGATGGTTGCCACAGCCTGGGATGTAGGAACAGGCTATCATCTGAAGCAAAGGGAGGACTACACAACCACACCACGCATAAAGCAAGGTGGAGATAACTGTGACATGCGGCGCACAGAGGAACATGGAAATTGAATTTCCAGAGCAGCTACGGCCCAGGGCTGCACACCATTGTTAACAACATCCTGCAGGTGAGGTGGGGTAGGATTCAACATTCACACATAAAGAAAATGAGCATGGAAACAAAGTAGAGTTAAGCAGATATTCACTATCCTCTACCACCTCTGGTGGATTCTGACACCACAGACTCTCGGATGAAATCACTCATCCAAAAACAGGAAAATTCTGAACTCATTTTATTTATCTTGTTATTTTTGGGTTTGGGAAGTTTTTCTTTTTTTTCATCTTTTACTTTTTTCCTCTTTTCTCTTTATTTTGCCCTGTTTTTTATTTATTATTCTTTAGCTTTTATCTACATCTATTTCTTTCATTCTTTAAATGTATCTTTTATATAAGTTTTTTCATTGCTTCTCAGCATTTTGGCTAAGATCAAGTGTATGTCACTTTTTTCTTCTCCTTCTCAGCTTTCTTTTTTTATTTTAGAATTTTACTTTTAATCTCCCATTGTCTGACTCATATCTTTATTACTATTACTGATAATTTAATCGTTAGATATTTAGTTAATTACAGGCTACTACTAGAGAATTCTTTTCTCATTAATGGTGGCATCATTGTTGCATATAGTAGATATTTAATGTATGTTAATATTTAGTTTGCGTTTGTGGTTATAATTGTAGATGTCTTTCCTATGTTTAAAGGTGGTATATGGTAGATTTTTATCGTTTTTATGTTGTGTCAGTCTCTAGTTTGGTTTTGACTTATTATTTTTCTTGATTTACTTACTGTTTCATTGTGTCAAGTTGTTGGTATTATTTTTTTACTGGATGTTAAAATCTGGTGTGTCTTGTGTCATCAGCAGCACTATGGTTCATTTCTGGAAAACTGGACACTGGTTCAATTGCATTGCACCTCCCTTCCTAAATTAACCAAGATGGTTGGGACAGAGATAAAGATCTATTGTTAATACTTACAGAGTACATCACTAAAAAGAGTATACTAACTAAAGATCTCAACAATACTGAAAAATGTCTTCCATTACACTTAACTCAAACACTTAGCACACAATCATGAAAAGAAAAAGCAACAGAAACATAGGAAGATAAGGAAAAAAAAAATACTGCCTCTACTAACTCACAATTCCACCAAAACTGACTTACAGGGTTTCAATAAGCAGGAAATAAAAAACCAAAGCGATAAGCTACATAAAAATATAGAAGAGGGACAAAGAACAGATCAATAGGGTGCTTAGAGAGCTCAAAGATGATGTACTAAACAGATAATAAACTTAAAAACAAAGTAATCCATAAGCTTACAGAAATACTAACAAAAAGATAGCTGAGCTAAAAATGTGATATAAAACCAGAATGACAAGTTTAATAAATATCAAAGTCCATGACAAGGCACCTAGCAGAAATCTAGAATATGAAAAGTTACATTAAAAATAGGGGCTGAAAAAGTGACTATTGTGAGGAGAAAGTGTCAGAAGTAGAAGATAGGTAGGGCCGCAGAGATAGCTCAGCAGACTAAGCGCCTGCCTAGGCAAGCACAAGGACAGGGTTCGATCCCTGGTACCACATGCTATGCCAACCCAAGCTGTATAGTGAGACCCTGTACCAAGCACACACACACACACACACACACACACACACACACACAAAGATAGGGCTTACACATGTCATACTCTGAGAGCTATCTTTTTTTATGTATTTGGTGCACAGTCTCACTATGCAGCTCAGACTCTCGATGATCCTCTCGTTTCAGCCTCCCTAACACTGGAATTAGAGGTGTACACCACCATCCCTGGTCTTGATGGCTGGCTCTGCATGCCCAGCATGGGGCTGGCACAACTGAACCTGGGTCCTTGCACTTGCTGAGGCAAGCACTTAGACTGTTGAGCTAGCTTGGTGGCCTTCTTCGAGCTACCTTAACAAAACTAGAGAACATGAAAAATGAGAGAAATAGTGTTATGACATGAAGAAGACTAACCAAAGATTAGTAGGAATTGGTGAAATGTTACAAGATTGCACAAATTGCACAAAAACCTGTTTATAGAAGTCATAACAGAAAACTCTCTAAGTATGGGTAAAATTTTAACACATAGGTAAGTGAGGCATATAGAATCATGAATAGCTATGATTGGAAAACAACTTCGCAATTACAAATCATGACCCAAATCCCAGAAGTCTAACACGAGGACAGTATCTTAAGAGCTGTTCAAAAGATGCAACGATGCACTTATAAAAGTAAACCCATTAAAATTATAGCACAATTGTCAAAAATAACCTTAATGCCCAGGGGAGCTTGAAGTGTTTCAAGCCCTTAGAAGAGATAATAACTACAAATATACATATGTATATATGCACCAGACATATATACACCCAACTTTATAAAACAAACCCTACCGGACATAAAGGATGAGATGAGATAAACAAAAGAAGACCTCAATATACCACTATCACAAATAGATAAAATAACTAGATAAAAGAATCAGTGGAGAATTATTAGAGTTCAAGGATACTTTCAAGCAAGTGAACTTACCACATGGAGTGTTTCGCCCAATAACAGAATACACATTCTTCTCAGAAGAATATGGAGCATTCTTCAAAATAGACCACAAACACTCCCATAAACCAAGCATAAGTAAATGCAAGAGAATAAAGAAAAATCTCTTGCATCTAATCAGACCATAATTCAGTAAACTACAAATCAGTGGCAAAAGAATCTGCAGAAATTACACAAACATCTGAAAATAGAAAATACATCTCATTTTATGTCTCATCTTTTACGTCCTTGAATAATCAGTGGATCACAGAAGAAATCAAGGAAGAAATTACTTCCTAAAATCATATGATAATGCCAGCACAACATATGAGAAAAATGGGGCATAATGAGAAGTGTCCTAAGAGGGCAGTTTATAGCTGTGAGTATCCATACTTAAAAAAAAAAAAAACAAAAAACAAAAAACAGAGGTTAAGTTTGATAGCATAAATCATTTGATAATAACAATAAGCTTCTCTTCTGGATGGTTAACAACCTAAGTTTGCAGACCAAAATTCGAGAAAAAGGAGGGCAACAAGGAAAGCCAACATTTTGGCCCTA
>NW_004524656.1:815809-816322 GCF_000260255.1 Octodon degus | reverse complement strand
CACAAGTCCGCATCTTATACAGCAATTAACCACTAAGAAGAATATATGCAGTGTATTATTTGTTGAAAAATAAAAACAAAAAACAAACAAACAAACAAAAAAAACAAATCAAGAACAATCCCAAAACAGATAGTACCATGAAGGAAATTATAAATATCAGAGCTAAAATTAATAAATTTGAGATAAAATACAAATAATCCATAAACTGAAGAGCCAGCTCTTTGAAAGATTAACAACAGAAATACACCCTTAGCCAATCCTATTGAAAGAAGGAAATAAATATGAAAAGCAATGTAATTAGAAATGGAAGTCATGAAATTCCAATAGTCACTGCTGAAATCCATAAGATTGCCAATTACTTCATAAACCTATACTCCAATACATTGCAGAATACAGAAGGAATGGATAGATTACTAGGTATGTGTGAGTTATCAAACCTGAAACAAATTGTTAAAACCCTGAATAATCCAATAACAGGCAATAAATTTGAGGAAGTAATAAAAATCCTACCAT
>NW_004524656.1:813035-815591 GCF_000260255.1 Octodon degus | reverse complement strand
TTGGCAAATAGAGTACAACAAATCATCAAAAAGATCATGCATCATGACCAAGAAAGCTTTATTCTAGGGAAGCAAGGATGGTTAATATATTCAAATAAATAAAGGTAATTCATTACATAGATGAAAGCAATAGAAAGTCCCTGATCTTCTCAACAGATGCAGAAAAAGACTTTGACAAAATTCAGCATGAATGCATGATAAAAACTCTGAAGAAAACAAGCATAGAAAGACTTTATCTCAGCTGATAAAAGCCATTTATGAGAAATCTACTGCCAACATCATATTAAATAAATACTTGAAACCTTTCCACGTTAATATGAAACAAGACAAGGATGTCTACTTTCACTCCTGTCAAATATGCTACTCACATTTAGTCCCAGAAAATGGTAATAAAAAGAAATAAAAGTGATATGTATAAGAAAGGAGGAAGCCAAATTATCATTATCTGAAATTGGTATGATTTTAACAGAGAAGACCCAAAATATTCCAGCAAATGGTACCTAAAATTAGAAACTAGATCCAGCAATATAGCTGGATACAAAATCAACACATAAAAATCAACAGTATTCTTGTTTACCAATGATAAACTCAAAATAAATGAAATTAGAAAAACATTACTATTAATAATAATATCAAGAAAAAATAAATACTTAAGAATTAACCTAACTGAAGAAGTTAGAGAGCTTGGTACAATGTACTACGGAGAAGAGATGGAAGAGGACAACAGAAAATGGAGATATTCCTTGTTCCTAGGTAGGCAGAATAAAAATTGTCAAAATGACCATACTTTCAAAACTGATACATACATTTATTACTGCAGGGACCACCAATTATAAAGTGAGTCTAGGGAATATTCAAGGATGATCTTGTCTTATTTTTGGGCCAGATTGGAACATCTTTTTGGTCATAGCTGGAAACCCTAAGGCTACTGGCAACCATAGCATTCACTGAGCAAGATAAGATCTGCTGAAGACATGGAGGAAAACTAGTTTCCCTATTGCCCCAGCTCCCTACTCCACCTCACCCACTCATCCTTGTCCCTGATCTTCCTAACTCATTGTAATTTTCCATTATTGTTCCTGGAAATAATCACTACTTATCACGCATTGTCCTTGACTCAGATGTAATCAATAAATGCCAAGACTCTGTGTGGCTCATGACCTTTTGTTCCTAGAGAACATCTGGTCATCTTAGAACCCTATTGTGAAAGCTATTTTTGTGAATTGCTCTTTCTCTTTCTCTCACTGTGAACTGTAACACTTGGCAAGAGATTGGAGAATCACTGCAGAGGTCTCTAATAACTGACCCCATGGGAAGGATCTCCAATATAATACGATCCTAGTAAAAATACCAAGAGTGTGCTTCACAGAACTAGACAACACAGTCCTAAAATTCATATGGAACTAAAAGAGAGCCTGCCAAACCAATTAGTGAACTAATTCAATGTTCACACACTTCTGATGCCAGCATCACACACTTAATCCCAGCAGCAAACACCGTAGATCCAGCCATGTTTGAAATGCCCCACCTATTAATCACCTATTAATCCAGCACTAAGCCAATGAAAGAGATTTTTTGTTTGCTAACACAGTAAGAATTTCATATGAAGAAAAATGTTCCTATTTGCCTCATTGTCATTTCCCCCTTACCACTGCTTCCTCTATTCATATTTTTATTTTCCCAACCTCTGAGGTGAGCTTTAACTTTGACAAATTCACACAACATCACAGTATTTCAGAGTTAGGAGAGAAATTTCCAGAGGGTTAATTCAGGGAAAGGATCTTCCTTTGGAATTTTTTCTTTTCCTCTCCTAAAAAGGAATGGCTCTTCCCAATGAGAGAATGGCCTAGGGCCAGCCAAATAGCTCAGTGGATTAAAGAGCCTGCAAGCAGGCATGGGGCCAGGGGTATAATCCCTGGGCCTGCTGTGTGTGCTGCACCGGCCCCGCCCCCGGGGTCACTGAGATGGCAATTGAGACTGGGCGTGGTGACGCACTCCTCCAATCCCAGCTCTTGGGAAGCTGTAAACAGGTGATCACTGAGTCTGATCTATTAGCGAGACCCTGAACACCCTGTAGACCCTTCCCTAAAATACAGGAAAAAAAGAGTAATATCCTAGTATAATCATATCATCCCATGATTCCAGCTAATACTTCAACAAGATAGGCATTACATGTTTGGTTCAAATATCCCTTTGTTATAAACAAATAAGGGAAAAAAGCAGAAGTTCTTCCCTATTAAAAAGAGCCAATTAGTAAGTATGATAAGAATTATCAAATTGAGAAAATGTTATTTGGAAGTTATCATCATAATAAGATTGTTCCCAATTGATAATAGTTTGACTTGTGAAGTTTTGATACTATGGTGGCACAGAAAAAAAAACCCATTCAAATGAAACTGAATTTCAGATTTTGAATTTTGATCTCTTTTAAAGATAGGAATATACAATACGATACTCTCAGGATGTGGGGCAGCAGCAGTAAGCTATATTTCTCAGTAAGCCGTGCAGTAGGGAGGGTAAAAACTGATGCTCTCCCACGTACTGTGCTGCTAGTGG
>NW_004524656.1:810669-811640 GCF_000260255.1 Octodon degus | reverse complement strand
GTCTTTTAATACTGAAAGTTAATATTGCTTAATTTGTGTGTGGTTAGAGCAATATCGATTCTGAAGTTTAAAGTGAAGTTTACCAGAAATGCATCTGAATGAGGGGACTGGTAATTGCATTTTCTGCACTAAGAGCTAAGAACATTCTTCAGTGTAGTTTCTTATTTTCAGTCCACATACTAGGAGATTGAATGGGGAAGACATTAAATCTGTGCAGGTGCACTTATTTCCACACACTAAATAGAGAGCAGAATTAAATAATCTTAAGTGAATGCAAGGAACTTGCATGTAGACTTGCATGTTGTAAAAACATTGAATCTTTGTATTTATCCATTTAGAAAGAAAAAGGGGCACTTAGAATTAATGAAATTTATTAACATGTATAAAGATGGAAATATAAAAGATTAACCTATAGCTATTTTAGGTGTAAGACTGTGAATGAGCACAGTCTGAAATGTGAAACTGCAATGCAGAAACTTCAGAGATAGAGTCAGGGGAAACAAGGCAAATGAAGAGCTCTGAAATTCTTGCAGAAAGCATTACTCTGTAAATATCTTGATCATTATTTTCCATAGCACTCCACTGATCTAAGTACAGATGCCTTCCATTTAATTATAAATTTCTTTTCACAGACACCCAAGAGTTGATTCTTCCCTAAAAATGAGAAATCACACTACTGTGACTCAGTTCATCCTGCTGGGCATCCCTGACACAGAAGGCTTAGAGACTGCGCTACTCTTCCTGTTTTTATCCCTGTATTCATGCACCCTCCTGGGAAATGTGCTCATTCTTACTGCCATCTTCTCCTCCTCTCGGCTTCACACTCCCATGTATTATTTCTTAGGAAATCTTTCCATATTTGACATGGGTTTCTCCTCTACTACTGTGCCCAAGATGTTGTCGTATCTTGCAGGGCACAGCCAAGTCATCTCTTTTCAGGGATGTGCTGCTCAGCTCTTCTTCTACCATTT
>NW_004524656.1:807427-808949 GCF_000260255.1 Octodon degus | reverse complement strand
AAGAGTGGAGACCTATTGACCTCATCCTAGTCAGTTAGGCATACATAATGGGACTCTGACTCCTAAAGATGACAGCCTGTTCTGGTGTGAGCATGGTAGCAGACAGACCAGAAGTCAGATCCCAGCTGAGAGAGATGTCTTCCAGCACCAACTGCAGAGAACACTTTAGGGACCTACAAGCCTTATAGAGGAAACACATCAGAATAAACACCCACACTACAGAATGACAATCATAGCTACTATTGGATGAATATATATTATGTTGCAAGTGCTACATGACAGAACATATATTATGCCTAATCCTCAATCCTATAATGGGAAATAGGCATTATTTCTATTGTTTAGCACCCATGCAGAAGAGAACTATGTGCCAGGTATCAACAAATGGGAAAGAGGAGCTCAGAAATCTAACAAGAGATGTTTTCTCCTGGTTCCTACTGATAAAACTGAATGTCAATTTGATACCCCATAGAGGTATTAGACAGGTCACCATGTGTTCCTTCTTTGCTTTGCATCCTTTGTGTAGAAGATATACCGATCACTATACCAAAGGTGCTCTTGTAGCACAACACCAGAGACTGAGAAATGACAGACAAGTTCTTGTTTTCTCTGCCTCTCCTCTTCCTTACAAAAGCCACATCCTCTTTCAGAAACTCTTTGGGTTTCTAGCTAGTAGGTCTTGATGTCATTCTTTAGATACCAACTACCGTGGTCAAAACGTAGCCCCACCAATACAAATAATAATTACATTAGGAAAATGGAATACCAAATGAAATGTTAGCTACATAGAAAAATGCATTCTGGAGACAGAATGTGTCTGTGGTAGTGTCCCTATCCTGCCCCACACTTGGGCTGCATCATCCACTTGTGGATCTGTCCCTAACCTTGGATTGCATGTTGTCTTTACCTGTGATAAAACCAGAGGTACCTCCTGATAACTGGACAATGCCTTTTATAAATCTGCTGAGGATACTTTCTCAAATACAGAATGAGAAGCATCTGTAGTTATTAAAAGATTGAGATTAGAGTCAAGGAATCAAAAGTAGAATTAATAAATTAATATAGAAGGGCCAAAATACATTATAAAATTCTACTTTCATTACTAAAATTCTACCATCTGCCATTTCTGGTGCATATTTTATATTTTCACATTTAAGAAATACATGATTTATGATGAGTCATCCCAGAAAGCAAGGTACTATTCAATTTTGAAGAGAAAGAAATGAATGACAGAAAATTGCTCAAGCTCCTTTGCTCAGGAATGGCAGAGGTTACATAAAAGCAGTAGTCTTTCTGACTACAAGACTCTACTGACAAACCAAGGAAAAGACAGAAACTTATCACCAGTACCTTTCTGATTCTTTCTCTTTTGCTGCTCTGGCCAAACCATTCTTAGGCAGAGGAAGCGTACCTCCTGCCCTAGTCTTTTATATGAAAGAGCTTCTTAGTTACTATTTGATTTTCCAAATAGAACTGTCTATGAATAGAGTGTACACTGGTAATAGAAACACAATCATTTTTA
>NW_004524656.1:786809-807007 GCF_000260255.1 Octodon degus | reverse complement strand
CTATCCTGTGTATATACATATATATTTCTCTTTCCATTTTTTCCCTTTTTCTTTTTCTCTATTTAGGACAGAGTTTATAGAGTCTCACTATGTAGACTGGACTCATAGTGATTCTCCTGTTTCTAGCAGTGCATGCCACCACACCCAGTCTCAACTGTCTCAGTGTGCCCCAGAGGCAGGGCTGGCATGGCAGGCCAGGAATCAAACCCTGGCCACTGTGCTCCGCATAAGCAGGCACTTTAGTTCGTTGAGCTATCAGGCGGGCCCTTCTCTTTCCCTTCTTTCTTTTGTCCTTTTCCTCATCCCAGTTGTTCCTTTGAACAGTTTCCCTTTAACAGTATTTATTATAGCTTTCAAATTTTATTTATGCTTTCAGATTCTGAAGTCTAACAATATCAGCCTTAGGATTGATGCTCTAAATTTGGAAGGACAAAACAAAACTTTGAATTGCAGTGACCTAACAGCTTATTTTCTCTACCTCCTCAGATTGTCAACAGGTGCCCACAAGAACTTTAAATTTTCAACATACTCTTTTAGATGTAGCCTATGTTATAAAGTGTATAAACAGTTGCACCTTTGCTCATGAATGAATCTGTTTGTGAACAAATTGGTGGCAAACAGAATTTGGCAAAATTTTGTTTTTGTTGCAAACTGTGAATCAGGTGATGAACATGACCATGGTCATCTTTCCCACACAAACAGAAACATGGCATCTTTTCCAGAATTGTGGGATGAATTAAGTTCATAAAGCAAGATACCAACATATATGTATTATTTTAGTTTTCTATGGATAAGATTATAAGAATTCTTATGACATCTATGTGTCTAGACTATCACTAGAATGCTTTATGTGAACAATAAAACAATAAATTTGATACAGATATATGTGGTTTTGATATAGGGGATTGAAACTCGCAAAAGTGAAAGATACCTGAGGGACAGAAGAAAACCTGAGTAGGTTGCAAAGGAACCTGCCTTCTCTATGGATTTTTGTAAAGCAAAATCATAAGGTGGGGTGGATCTAAGGTGTAAAACATGGGAATTTGCACATGAGGTGGAACAAAACCACCTAGTCAACCAGTAAGATTACAAGAATGGTTGCTTAGGTAAAATTGATTAATCAGACATGCATACAGAACAGGGGCTCTTTCTGTATGGGAATTGAGTTAATGACTCATCTTGGTTTTTTCAAGGTGATTGATACCTATTTAGAGTGTCAATCCCTGATGCCCATCCTTAGGGATCTATGTGGCTGCATTTGTTTACTCTTACCTTGAGGTCTGACTCACAGTATGAGTGCCTGCCTTTCCCATAGTTGCAAGGTATCTCGTCTTCCATATTGTCTTCCAAATCAAAGTGCATCAATTTCCTAGTTCCTGACATTTGCACTCTAGCCAACATGAGCTCAAATTAGCTTAGGAAAGTGGGTGGCCTAGGAAGTGCCTTGAATCTAGTTAGAGCTGAGACCAAGGCAGGTGTTGTTCCAGGATAAGTTTGGTAAGGTGGGAATTTAAAAGCCTATTTGTTTCTATTACTCTAGATCCACTGACTATGGAATATTTTACTCTTTTTTGAGTGTCTATATTTGTTGAACTACCATCTCTGGGCCAGGTGTCAGAATGGAATAACTCTAAGATTTTAAACTAAATGATAGGAGCCAGTAGGTTTAAGTAAAGAAGAACGAGAGTATTGTACAGTGAGTGGGCTGTTTTAAGAAAACCATTGGTAAAGTGTCTCTGTGAGTGTTTAGGGGCTAATGTATATTGGGGAATGCAGGGGTGGGCTGAGAAATGCCTGAGGCAAATTAGTACAGGGATAGCATGGATGGAACAAGTAGAACTGGCAGTGTGCCATAGTATGTGGTCAACAAGGGAAGAGGGAGGGAAGGAGGAGATGGTGGTGCATTGGGTTGGATACGTAGGTGAGCACTGTGTGGAGAGCGGTGAAAGAGAAGTGCAGTTTTTGGAGGAGATCTCTCTCTCTCTATGAGAGGTATGGGGCAGGCTGTGATCACAAGGAAATTAGGAGTGAAAGATAGTGTCTGGTGTCAGCAGGGAATGGTCTCTATCTGAAGTGGTCATGTAGGTCGGTCATTAACTTCCACTACAGGGACAGGAAATCTAACATAGCAACCTGAAAACTCAGGAAGAACATTATGGGTGGTCTTCATGTCAACAAGAAAAGAGTGCCCTACTTGAGATGTCTAGTGAAACTTGGGGCTTTGACAAAGACACCTCAATGGGGGCTGTAGGCCCTGGGCCCCATCATTCCTTCGCAGTGGCAAGACTGAGCAGGTCAACTATCAATGGATGTGGCTGCAGCACATTCTCCCATGTGGGTAGGAATTTGAATAATTTACATGTTTTCCTGTGGACAGTCCCATTTCCAGTAATCTTCAGGCTTGTAGATGGGACCAGCTTCCAGTGGTGGCCACAGGTTGGGTCAAGCTTGTGCCTAGTGTCCTTCTTTGCCACCCTTGAAACGCAGTGTAGTAGAGTTTTGGGTGGCACTGTTTTTCTTAGACTCAGCATCACTTTGACAAGGTCCTACTTTGGTGGGAGCCCCAAGTGCCAGAGCCAAAAGTTGGCAGTTGTGTATAGTCAAGTTTTGTCTCTATTATTGAAGACATGAAAAGCCAGATTAAGTATCCCTGTGGGGCTTGAGAGTCGAGATCTGTCTTTTAAGCTTAGCAATACAATCAAATATTAAAATTTTATCTTAGTATTAAGTACTCTGAAATATATATATAAAGTATAGCTAGAGAATTGTTATTTCTTACCCACCGTGGATGTTCCAGTGGTGAAATCCCAGTGGAATGTTAACATACAACAGTTAATGTTTTGCAGAGAAAATTTGACATCTATCATCACAGAAGTATAGCATAACAGTTACAATGAAATCTCCATTTTCATTAAATATCTTTAGATATAATTACACATACACAGCATACATATTACATTTTTTTTAGAAAATTATAATTTTACTGTTGACCTCATACTGGTTTGACATGAACTTACTACAAATATCTGGAGCATTAGAGACAGGCATATGTTTAAATCTGAAAGGAAATATCACAACCAATCTCAGTTGTATATTATAAGATCCTGTACATTTAGAAGGCATGAATGCATTTAATATCCCATGATATTAGCATGAACAAATTGTCATAGTTTTACTTAATAAATGACAAAACTATTGGAGGGCATTTTTTAAGAGACCATGGAGACCAATGGGGGCTCCTATTAATGAACAAAGGCCAACCACCCCTCTATCCACCAACTGGCGTCCTATCCAATAATCTCTCCCCATTTTAATGATTTTTGTTCAATTACCTTAAAATTTTTTTAAGTGAGTAAGCCAATTTGGACATCACTTAGACCAACTGATAATACAGGAGAAAGCATGCTATCAAATCTGTTTCCTGGAGCTGAAATAAAAAGAACAGCTGTTCATGGAATGATATACCTAAACAAATACAGAGAACAAACATGAACAAACATCTTTACAAAATCAGCATGCATGCAAATATATTTCTGGCCAAATCAAATTATAATAATTTTTTTAAATTTGTAATTGTAAAAAGAATAGTCAGAGCTTTTTGTAGGTCATTTAACAGAGATCTCAGAAGAATTTCAGAAACATAAAAATCTTATTTATAGTTACTATATTTTTCTCTTTATGTCTAATACAGAATGCACCATGTTTGAGTGGGAGCAGGCAAACTCAGCAGAGTATAAGTGTTAGGCACAGTACTGTGGAGGGTGACAACCATAGCACTGGCAGCTCACAAGTCCTGGACAGGATAATATTTATTTGTCCTGGGCTTGTAGACTAGCAAGAGTGTATTTCACAGGGATTGACATTTTCTTGATATATCTGTCTCAACCAGTCTTTGAATGTGGAGTTTAATCTCTTTTTGCTTATATGACCAATGAGTATTGCTTCCAAAAACCTGGCTTCACATGTCCCATTAACTCCACTGTTACTAGGTGCATGTGAATTGACAGACCTGGGAGACTGTTTTGCCCAAGCCTTTGGAAAACATTGAGCGCTCTCCAGTTTGCAAATGTGGCCACTGGCTGGATAACTACTGACAAATCTGCATTGGAATATATCAAAAGTCTTATAGGCTTTTCCCTTATAATGGAAATTAACATGCTGGGACTGAGAGGCAGAGTCACATGACCTCCTCAATCTGACACTTTCTCTGATTATGTCGCAAACACTTTCCTTCTTTTCTTCTCTAGCAGTGTTGGACATTTTTGTTTGAACTGTCCCTTCTCTCTGCAATAGGCACACTTATCTGGATCCAGGGAAGCATGACTTTTTCCCTGTTACCTGACTGGCCGTCATTCCCATATGCGGCCAGTATCACTTTTCTCTTTTCCTGTCTATATTTCCACTTCAAATCCTTTCTACTTTGAAGCACTTTCTGAGTACCTTCAATCAATTGAGACAAATTTATTTTGCAGACTTCTCTAGCTATCTGGGTTCGACTGACAGGGACTGAACTGGAGGAAGAGACGTTTTTTCCTTCCTGACGTTTTTTCCTCCCCCAGCACAGGCTGGGGGAGGGCTAGGAAGCCATTGACTCAGAATTCCTTTCTTGCAGTGCAACAGGGCTCACCTGCTGAGGTGGCTGATGGGGAGGTGGGCAGCAGGCTCCGCAGGAAGAGCGGACAAAATAAGGGCAGCATACTCTAGGGAATGTTATCCCCACCACTGGCTCAAGCACCCTATCCCAGAGAGAGGGGATGTATCCAGCCTGGGAAGAATGTGCCATTAGTTGTTCCCAGATTTCACTTTGTCTGAAAGTAATAAACTTGGAAGAAGAAGAAACAAAGACTGCCTTTGGGACAAATGAGTTAGAGACCTGAGTTGCAGCAGACAAAAGCAGAGGATAACTTGGTGGGAGGTTTTGGAGCAGGATGGACCTGTGGACAGAGGCGAGAAGGTCAAAAGGGCAGCAGAGGAGGGGGAAGAGTTGAAAATGTCAGAAGGGAATCTGAAAGTGGCAGCTGTGGTGATGCAAGGGGATTTAATCTGGTTGAGGAGAGTGAGGAGACTGGATAGATTGCAGGTATAGGGAAGGTGTGAAAGCAGGAGCAGGAACACTATGAGGAAGATGAGGTAAGACAGGGCTGGAAGTGTGGATGGGTTGCCCCACATGCCTGAAGGAGAAAGAGAGGTGTTTTCAGAGTCAACCAAGACTTTTTAAGGGATGTCTGGTCATTTGCTATTGTGATAACAGAAGTTTTAAGGGATCAAAACTTTTCTTTTCGGGCCATTGGCTACCATTATTGAGTCTATATTGTGGCCAAGCATTTGACAGTAAAAAATTAGTTTTGGGGTTTGAGTTATTCTTGGAGTCACAGGGTGCTGAGGTAGAGTGTGTTTTAGAGAATGGGAAGGAATATTTCCCAAAGTAACCAAATCTAGGGTGAGCCAAAGATTTAGGGTCAAAGCTCAATGTCACCCCTGTTATAAAGCCATCACTCTTAACTGTGAGAGAGTGTGAGAGAAGGCCAACATCTGTTTTAGTGGTTGTCACCAGGAAAAGCAGGAGGATAAGTATGGGAGCATGTGGGGGGAGGTATGAGAAAGGATCCCAATGATTTTCAAGACAAGAGGAATAATGTGGTGGGATCTCCTGAGAAGATATTGAGTTCACCTGGTGTTGGAGGCAAGCTAACAACAACAGGTGGCAGAGGAAGGAGGAGCAGGAATGTGGCTCATTGGTGAGGGAGCTCAAAACCAGGAGGAACCTCTGGGAGCTACACAGCTCACCTATCTGAATCATTGAATCAAAATATTAGGTTTTCTTCTGGTGACAGGGAGACAGAAGTAAAAGAAAGGGGGAGTCTTTATTGACTCTGAGGACACAGATGATCTGAGGAAGATGCGGGGTGGGGGGATCCTCTGAGCTGAGACAAGAAGGCTGAGATGTTATGCACTTTTCCTTGGGGCAGAATTTGAGGGGCAGGTTCATTGACACAAACCTAGCTGATTGGGGCATTCCTTTGTGTTCATGGGAAAGGTGTCCAGGACTAGGGTAGGGAGGAAGAGGGAAGTGGTCAGTGAGAAGAAAGACTTGTTTGTGGGATTCAGCCATGTTGAATCAGGGCCATGATTTAATTTATAATTTAACAGTTTGTACTTGGCTAGAATCTCTCTCTCTCTCTCTCTCTCTCTCTCTCTCTCTCTCTCTCTCTCTCTCTCCCTCTTCCTCTAACTCCCAATTCAGGTCTAATTCAGGCTGAGGATCTTTGTTTGATATCTTTGTAACATCTCTCCTAAAAAGGAACACCTTTTCCCCAATGAGAGATAGTGTTCTAGTTTGATCAATTCATTCCCTTCAGGCTAGCACCTCCCACAAGGTGGGAGCCATATTTTTTTTTAAGTTTGTCAGAATGTCTCTTTCATAAAAACAAATACAGAGAAAGGGAAAATCCTTTGCTACCATAAAAAACCCATTAGTATGTGTGATAAGAATTTTAAATTGAGAAAACATTATATGGATACCATTATAATAACACAAGTGGTTCCCAGCTTACAATAGTTAGACTTACACTTTTTGATTTTTATGATGGTTTAAAAACAATACATGTTCAAAATGCTTCAAAGTTTGAACTTTGACCTGTCCCAAAGGTAGTATCTGAAATATGATACTTTCAGGATATAGGGCAGCAACAGCAAGCTGCTGAGTGTAGGTATGCAGTTCTGAGTGTAAATAATCGATATTCTAACGTACACTGTCTTGTCAATGGTTCTGAATATTTTTTTTTCTGTTTTCACATTGCAAAATGTGAAACAAGTTAATCAGATACTCAGCTCTTCACTGTAAAATGGAATTTATATCAGACGATTTTTTCCAATTGTAAGCTACTATATTCTGGGTATGCTTAACACAGTTCAACTCAAGCTATGATGTTTGGCAAGTTAAAATGGGGTACTTTTGACTTTATGATATTTTCAATTTACTATTGTCACTATAAATTGAAGAGCAGGTATAATTGACTCATGCAAAGATCATCTATAAATATTGAAACTACCTGGTAAAAATTTGAAGAGCAACAAGATAGAAAATGATTATAAACTGCTTTCCCCCTTAAAACTAGATCATTATTGACTAGGAAAGTAAAATACCTTGCATCTGAGTAATCTAGCAGATACTCTTTAGTCAAATGATCAAAACTGAACTCAGTATTAATACGTAAATTCACGGGAAGAAACTCTTGATATGACAGATAGGTGGAACAGAGTGTCTTGTCTGAATTTAAACAAGAATATATAACTTGAATCTAATCAGAAGGAAATACCAGAAAAATTTAAAGTGGTGGATGTTTTGTACAATATCATACCTAAAATCTTCAAAAAATATTAATATCTTAAATATGGAGCATGACTCTGGTAATCAGAGAGAAATGGCTTTTGAAATATATAATCTCAAATCTTTTTTTCTGTGAAGGAAATTGCTGGAATACTTTGTAAAAATCTAGAGAATGTAGGTTAGATGGTTAATGTTCATTTTCTGATTGTATGACTATATTATAAATATGCATTTGAGAAGCACATTTTAAGTAAAATATGTCAAGCAAAGGAATATAGGTTGGCAACTCACACTTACAATTTATTCCAGTACAGAAATAAATATATACACACTTACAAAAGTATAGGAAATAGTAGGGAAGGATAAAGCTAATATAGTGATAATATTTTGGGAATTTGAGAAAATGTTTGTAGTATAACATTTTCAATTCTTCCATAATTCTGAATTATATCTAAAATCTCTTTCTTGTGGTAGTAGGAATTGAATCTAGGGCCCATGCATAGCAGGCAAGTGTTCTACCACTGAGCTACATTCTAGCCATTTTTATTCCCTTTTGATATGTGATTTAACTAAATTTCCTAGGATCACCTTAAACTTGATCATCTCAGCAACTCTCATGAGCATTAATTTCTACAGGTCAATATGGTGAACTTTCTGGAAGTGTTTCTTCAAATCAGAAAATCTAGATATTCTTTCTTCTGTGTTAGGCATTTTTACATTTAAAATTGCTTAACTTGTTTTATGTTAGGATACATGGAGTTTCTTGTTTACTCAAAATAGGAAGGTTTATTAAAGTATTTTTATGGCAATGGTAGCTTGTGTAGAGGTTAACCAAGTAATGTAGCACCAAGATCATCCATAATTTTCTTAGTATTTGTAGTTTTCTAAGTATTTTAATTTTCAGAGAAAAATTGCCAATGTAAAACCTATTCTAGTAAGAGTAACTACCTCACTGCTTATGCATTCTATTTTGCAGATTCTATTTTTGTTCTGCTATTAGCTAAAGAAATTTAATCGTTCAGGTTCTTAGTCTGTAAGCCTTACCTTTCCATAAAAATGAAGCTATTGAGAGAAAAGATAAAAACAGGGTAGGGAATTAGATTTTAAAGTTCGCCAGAATAAAACACTTAAAGATTCAAAGAGATTTTCTAAGCCATTGAAACTACTTTACAAATATTTTACTGAATTTTAGTATTATCTTCTGTTTATAGTAAAAAAAGGTAAATGATTAAAACAAAGATGCACTGGTGTGTGTTTAAAGGATATAAGAGCAGCAGCTGTGGGACTTGTGCTCATTTTAACATCTCTCTTCCACAGTGGGAAGTGTAGGAAGGAAAGCAGGAGTGCTCAGGACAGTAAAGACTTGTTTTTTTTCATGAATAACATAATAATTAAATAGCAACCATACTACAATAATATTGATGTTTTTGTTATTTTTCTTAAACAGATAAGAATAAATGAGACGTTATTTACATTTTATTTATTTATTTATTTATTTATTCATATTTTAGGGATTTACAGGGTGTTCAGGGTCTCACGATTAGATCAGACTCGTGGTGATCCACCTGTTTACAGCCTCCTAAGAGCTTGGATTACAGGCATGCGCAACCATACCCAGTCTCAATTGCCATCTCAGTGTGCCCTGGGGGCAGGGCCGGCAAAGCAGGCCCAGGGATCGGATCCCTGTACCCTGTGCCTGATTGCCAGCACTTTAATCTGCTGAGCTATTTGGCTGGCCCATCATTCTTTTTTATTTTTAAAGTGAATAAAAAATAGTTAAAACAAAAATTAGTAATGATACACAATTTCCCTAAACAAAATAATAGGAATTCAACAATAGTGGTTATATTGCATAATATTATCTTCAAATTAGTTGTTTAGATTACCAGACATAAGCGTGTAAAGGTTTTTTTTTTTTTTTTTTTCCAGCACCAGGGATTGAACTCAGGCCCTTGCACTTGCTAGGGAAGCGCTTATTCTACTGAGCCATCTCCCTGACCCAAGCATGCAAAATTGTTTAAAAAAATGTTATAAGAAATTGAAAACAAGAAGGAAAGAAAATAAGCATTAAATGCTTCTTTCAATAGACCAGCAGAAATCAGCAGTGCAATTATCCAAACTATCCTATAAGTATACATAAATATATCTTTTTCCCTTCCTGTTTCTTTTCTTTTGTCCTTCTTCTCATCCCAGTTTTTCCTTCCTATCAGATGGATTCTTTTCCCTTCACACTATTATACCCTTTAGATTTTATGTATTTTTTCAGGCTCTTACTTCAATATGATGCTTGTGCATGCAGATCTGCTTTATTTTACTTATGAGTCCCATCTCTAGTTGCATCCATTTACCTATAAATGCCTCAAATTTATCCTTTTTATACCTGAGTAATACCTCAGTGTGTAAAAATACCACATTTAAAAAAAAAATCCATTTCTCCATTGGTGGGCATTTGGGTTATTTCCAAGATGAAGCTGTGACAAATTGCACTGCTATAAACATGGGCACACACGCATCACGGTGGAATGACATTTTCAGGACTTTTGGAAAAATACCCAGGAGGAAAATAGCTGGGCTCATGTTTAATATTCTACTCTGGTTGCTACTTATATAAAAGTTGTGTTTGGTGACATTAAGGTTTCTTGAAGGTGCATTAGTATCGTTTTGATTTCTGGCGAGAGTAACTATCTGATTTATGCAGTATGTGCACAATATCTCACATGAGAGAGTCCCATTGCTCATCACAGAGCCTTAGTTACTGGCATGTCCTCACATCACTGGTACCCTCTTTGTATTTTCTAATACTGTGCTCTGGAATTCAACGTTTTATCGTTAATACTTGGAGAAATGATTATCAATCACCTGTGATGATAGACGGAAACTGGAAGCAAAGAGAGGCAACAATCAATAATCATTCCATTATAAAATGCTATTCTTTTACTCTAAAATATATGAATCTCCCTCTGCCCTTCCCTTGCTTCTTTTGTTACTTCTTTCTTTCTTTTTTCAGTCTCTTTCTCCTCTTCCTCTTCCTTCTTCAGTAGTCTCTGACACTTTTCTAAGGGGACTTAATGGAGTTTACAAGAAAAGCCATAAACAACTAATGGGTAACAGATGACAAAGAAAGAGAAAATAGAATCAGAAAAGGAAGGAGACTGGCTTCTTTATAATCTTCAGCATAGTTTTTGAAAATAAAACTTATAAATTCTTCATCAGAATTATAGAACATAAAGAATTAAAGAAGCAAGATGACATTCTAATCTTATGGAAAGAAAAGTTTATTATTACTATTCTATTTTACCAAAATTCTAACAAGGAATTTGTGTGTAAATGCAAATAAATTAATCTTCCTTTTATTTTGGATGGCACATGACAAAAAGAAATTAAATTTAATTGTTTTTTGGCAAATATTATACAGCTTACGCAAATTTTCTTGTCATCTAATGAGAAATGATCTAGGCTCGTAGATAATTAAGGTTGTAACAATGACAATATTTAGATTGTAGAAAATCTGTACATAAGAATTATTTTATTTTTTGGACCGGCTCAGCTCACCCTGAGGGTGGGGCGGTGTGGCATGCGGTGCCCGGAATAGAACGGCCATCCTCCGTGCCTGCCTACGCTTGCCTAAGCGGGTGCTTTAGACCACTGAGCTACCTTGCCAGCCTTGTACATAAGAATTCTTAAAGTCATACAGACTGTGTATTTATAAGAGTTTACTTGAAACATTTAATTTGAGTGTTGAAGCTGACTGTTACCGAATCAGTGTTGGAGCTGATTGTTACAACCAAATAAAAGAAAAGATGCTCAATTCTCATATAAGCTATGAAGTTTCTGTTTCTTGAAGTTTTAATTTCATTCTCCAACCCATATGTACACGCCCACATACACATATATACACACACATAATTCATTTAATCCAAGAGACAATAGAGGGCTTCTCTTAACTCCTTTAAAAGTTAAATGATTAAGAATTATTTTGGAAGACAGTGGACATGAAACATAATCCACCCAGCATTAGATTCAGTACACTGTCTGCAAACAACGTTATCAGTTGCATAGTGAAACAGTAAAACAGGTGCATATTTTGAAACACAGACATTAAGACACAGATTGATTCTGAAGCTGAAGATGAAAACTTGTCCAAAAATGAAGAACCCAAATGGTCCACCAAAGTTTTAGGAATTTTCACTTATTACCTAAAGTAAGGCTTCTCTTGTGAAACAAGTTCCTCAGAGCTGATTTCACGTCCTTATTCCTCAGGCTGTAGATGAGTGGGTTCAGCATGGGAGTCACAAGATTATTCAACATCTGAATTATAGCACCAAGCAAGGGACTGGGGTTGGGCTGCAGATAGATGATGATGACTGGCCCGTAGGCACAAAGGATGGCGGTGAGGTGGGCACTGCAGGTGGAGAATGCCCGTTGCCTGCCCTCTGTGGAGCGGATTTTCATTATGGAGATTCCAATGCGAGTGTAGGACATAAGGATGAGAAATAGGCAAGTGAGAGACACAAGACCAACATTTGTAAAGCTTACCCTTTGAGTTAGAGAGGTGTCCTCACAGGCCAGAGGCAACACTGCAGGTATGTCACAGAAGTAGTAGCCCACCTGGTTGGAGCCACAGTAGGGCAGTCTGAAGGTGAGGGAGCTTAGGACAATGGCATGGACACAGCCACTCATCCAGGTTCCTGTGGCCAAGACAAAGCACACCCTGTGGTTCATGATGACCGTGTATCTCAGTGGGTAGCATATGGCGACAAAACGGTCGTAGGCCATCACTGTGTACAGGAAAGTTTCAGTGCAGCCCAGGAAATGGTAGAAGAAGAGCTGAGCAGCACATCCCTGAAAAGAGATGACTTGGCTGTACCCTGCAAGATACGACAACATCTTGGGCACAGTAGTTGAAGAGAAACCCATGTCAAATATGGAGAGGTTTCCCAAAAAAAAGTACATAGGTGTGTGAAGCTGAGAAGAGGCACAGATGGCAGTGAGAATGAGCACATTTCCAAGGAGGGTGCATAAATACAATGATGAGAACAGGAAGAAGAGCACCGTCGCTAAGCCCTCTGTGTCAGGGATGCCCAGCAGGATGAATTCAGTCACCGTCATGTGATTTTTCATATTTGAGTTAGTTCTGGAGTTCTGCAAAAAGAAAGTTATGGATAAATTTAATGTGCTAAAAAATTAGCTGTGTTTTCTTCAGCAGAACACTAAAGAAGAAAAATCTAGGTATTGCTAGGTATTGCTTCCTGAAGGAATTGTCTCAATCTACCTGATTCTCCACAGACCAGAAATGTTCTGAAGCCCTTTTTCACAGTGTGTAGTCCTCACTGATAAACTCAGGCCTGGGCTCACATGTTTATTTCCCCAAACTCTCTCTAGCATGCATCAGTAAGCTACATCAATATGTGCTCTTTTTATGATTCTAAAGGCAAAAGCATTCTTAATGTCTGCATGAGATACAAGGCTACATGTACGCTTGTTACATTTATTACAGTCTATTTAATTCCATTAAATTTCCAATAGTCATTTAGGCAGGCAAAGAAAGCGAAAAATCAAGGTATGTTCTCACATTATCTCCTCAGATATGAGGATCAACAATGACAAATAAATGAAAAGATCTTAGGTTTTCATGAACAGAAAACTACAGTCGCAGGACCCTCTTTCTCTGGAGATCCTGATGTTACAATGAGTGGGTGACAGCCTTAGCTTCAGGCTTCAAAATCATCAACATGATATAAGCAACAGTAATTTCTTGCAGCATAGGAGTATGTGACTTATCAAAACTCTGAGTCTTGTATTTGAAAAAATTTGGTATCATTTTCTACTTTTTAAGTTTTCTAGTGCAGCCTTAAATTACAGATCACCTCTTAGATTCCATTTATGTTGATAGTAAAAAGAAAGATGGAGAAAGTGACATTGAAGTTAAAAAATGAAATATATGTATGTGTGATAATTAGCTTTTAAGGACTTATAAAATAATCAGTGTTTCCCATGCTGGTAAAAAAAAATAGAGAGGAAGGGAGGAAATATAATTGATATATGTTGTATATATGTACCACTTCCTCGTGCTGCAAGGAATCATTGCAAACTGTGAACATGTAGTAGTAAGTATACCAGATTAAACACAAATAAAGGACAAACCACTGACACTTGCCTGGCACCAGAGAGCATAAGTGTCTGCTGTTATTGACTGCTCTTTTCCTTTCCTTCCTCACAGGAGAAAGGTGCCTCCCTATCTAATCCCCCATCCTGCAGTAGGCCAGTAGATCTGCTCTGGATTTCATTCACTCTCAGGTAGTGCCACACATCCCAGTGTGGGCCAGTTGCCTGGCCTGTGTTTTTCCTGTGTGACTCCAGAAACTACAGTAAGTCATAAACAGGGGAGTTTTAAATCATCTTGGCTTCCTTTGGGTGTTGGTCCCCCAAGTCAGGGATCTTAGGGAGCAAGGGTACAATTATCTAGTTGGTATAATTGGACTTTAGAAATGAGGGAAAGACTGTTATAGGTTCCTCTGTAAAATGTGCTTCCTGGAAAAATAATTTTTGAAAATTCCTTTGATACCTAACTCACACATATATACATTGAAGTTTTACATTTATTGTTTTTTCTTGTGATGTTGTGTTTATAAGTGAAGTATACATGATTTTACTGCACAGTGCCAATTGGTTTGATTTAATGCAATGGTACCTGGGCTAATTGAGAGGACCTGTACAAACCCAGACCCAGGAAAGTGGGGACTAGAACAGCTCCAGTCCCAGGGGCGACAGCCTCCTGCCACTGTCCTCCTGTGGCCCAGCTGCAGCGGCCCCTCTTTCTGTGTGCTCAGCTCACTGTGTGAATCTGACTTCCTTGGCTGAGTCCCATGCTGGTCCCTGAGTCCAGGATGTGAGGTACAGAGCAGTGGAGGGTACAGTTTCCAGAAGATGGGGAAAAATCTACTACCTTGTGAAAGACAGGAGGGGATACACTGGCATGCCAAGGCAAATGTTACTTTTCACTTGAAGAATCTGTTTCAGACTTATTAGTGGATCCCATATTAAATACCTTGAATCCTCAATAACAACGGAAGGGATATAGAACACCTGCATCCTTACTTAATAGAACTTCTTTATCTTTAACTTATACATGGCTTTCTTGTATTCCAGCACATACTGAGTGACCGTTCTATGTCAATTATTGATTTCCTGTCAAGAGGGCAGAAAGATTAGGGAAGAGTTAGTTATTGCATACTCTCTCAGTCCAAAATTTTCTAATCTATGTGGAAGAAGAAAAGAATTACACAGTCTTACTGAAATCTCAAAATTCTGAAGAATTCTCCTTCAGGTAAATGAAGTAAGGATGGAAAAAGTTAAATAACTTTCCTCCTATTTTGGAGCTTTCCTTTGTGGGACCCTGGCAGAGAATCACAAGAATTTTTAGCAATTGTGTTCATAAAGTTTGTGATCATAAATGTTAAGTGTTCAGAGGATGTTTGGATACTTACATCATTTTGAATACTTGTGGAACAATTATTCGTGTATTTATTTTGGAATATTTAGTTAAAAGGTAGTTTTCTCATATCTATGAGATATGATACAAATAAAAATAGATAATTTTTCCTATTTATCCTTCATATATTGAAGCATGATGTCTGGCTGGAAAAACTATTTTGTGCAAATAGAAAGAATGATGCCTACAATCTTAAGGTTAAGTCAAAGTTTTTTAAATTTATCTTAATTTGGCAAGAATACATTCAGAGAAAGAAATGTAAGGGACATTCACCTGAATGCTTCAGTTCAGTGTAGCATGTGCTAAACTGATGCGATGTCACATGAAGGCAGGCATGTGCCACATTCCCAGAAGGCTCATGTGTTTTCTGTACTGACATCTATTATTAAAAAAAGTAGGGATCAGATCAGAAGTAGGGTGCCTTGCCAAAAGTTAAGCTGTTTCTCCAGCTTTCTCATGGTTGAGAATGAAAGCTGCTGCCTTTCCTGAGTTGAGACCAGGGAGACAACGTCCTTGGTTGCCCCAGTCTCTGCAAGGCAAAGACTGATTATCCTCTTAGACATATTTCCTGTCTTTTCTTCTACTACTTCTACAGATCGGAGTACTTTTCTGTGCTGTGAGGGTAGGAAGGCCTGACTACTCATCTTCTGTATTTGGCCAAATTATAAATAGATACACTTTATCCAATTTTTGTGAGACTCCTTTTTACTCCCAGTGATGGGAAGCTAAGGACTCCAGATACGCATGGCCCTGATTCAGGTTGTTGGTTAAGCTCTGTGAGAAAAAATATACAAAAAAAATGTTAAAAAAATATAGTAAACATTTCCTATATGTGCTCATAGTTCTTTTCTTCCAGAAAAAGTAAAGATTTTCCAAAATTACTATGATTCATATAAATAATATTACAACTTTGTTTTATCTGTGTTTTTAACAAAATGCTCAATGTTGAACTTGTGTTAAATATAGGTTCTCTATGTGTCTTGACCATATCAAAAAATTTTTATTAATTTACATATCTACTGATTTTTAAAATTTGTGGTATTAGGAATTGAACCCTCAGTCCCCTACCACTGAGCTACATTCTCAGTACCTTTTTTATTTTTTTTCTTTTGAAACAAGATCTCACAGCTTGCTAATTTGCCTGTGCTAAACCAGATCTTGTGGTCCTACTACCTTGGCCTCCTGGAGTGCTGGATTCTCAGTGCATGCCACACCCAGCTCGAAAGGTAACTTAATTTTAATTTCTAGAAATAATACAGGTGTATGGAATATAACACGATGTTTTAATATACGTATACATTAGGTAATAGCAAAATCAAACTAATAAACATATGTCAATTCACATGATTTTCTTTGCAGTAAGAACTGTTGTCTTGGCATTTAAAAAAAATGTCTAGTTCATAAATTCATCCATTCACCAAAAATGGCTTGGATGGTGTGAGGTTTAGAATCTGAGGATCATACTCGGGGAGCCTAATCGGTCTTCATTCTGTCCACTTCATCTCTGAGTATCAATTTTTTTTTTTTTTTGTGGTACCAGGGATGGAACTCAGGACACTGCATTTGCCAGGCAAGTGCTTATTTTACTGAGCTATCTCCTTGGGCCCTGAGTATCAAAAATTGATAAACTTTTGTTTTTTTTTTTTTTTTTTTGAGTACATGTTTGCAACACGTAATGATTGCATTCATCATGGAGAGTGTGTATATGCATATAACACAACTCAATTTCTTTTGTGTCTAATTAAGTAGAAAAATAAAATGTCAGCTTTGTTCATTATAAAGCTGGCTTCAGAATGCAAGATAGGTGACCAAAATAGTGGAGTAGAATGTGGGTGCAAATATGGCCTTGCTGGGACCTGGGACTGAAAAACCTAGGACATTATAACTTGATGAAGAAAAAAAGAAAAGAAAAGAAAACCCTGGGAGTTGGAAGGAAGACGACAAGAAAACTAGAATCTATAGACACTGGACAAATGGAGCATAAGGAACAAGGAGGAACAAAGCAGTCTAGAAAGCTCACCATTGCTCCTGGGAAAGGAGCCTTCTTGGCACAGCATAAGTCTGGGAAGGCCAGCAGCTCCAGGGCAAAGAAGGGAGCTGGCTGGCAGCACTAGCCTCAAGTAAAGCTGACAGCTATTACTAAGCGTGAGACAATGTGGGGTTTTGCCTTGATAGCGAGTCCTTCTGCATTGCAGGCTAGACTTAGAGAAGAAATCCAGTGTAGTACCCACCATATTTAAGAGTTGAATGAGATATCATTTGGGGAAGGGGTAATTGATTAACAGCTTCAAAGCAACTTGCATGTTTCCCCAAAGTGAGACTTAACTGGAAAGACTGAAGGAGAACCAGCCCCAGCTGGTCATTTCTATGGTGATGGCAAGTATCATGGAGAAGGTTATAGTACCTCACTATTGTCTCAATCAGTGGCTACTCTAATGGCAGGTGAAGCAAGAGTACACTAAGACTAGGATTGCTTTCCAGGTAGGTCTTACTTTTAGGGAAACGTGGTATATTTCAGGGTTCTGGTGTCCCCTCCCATAGCAGCTATGTGGGAGATGGGTTAGACAGACTCATTGAGCAGTACAAGCTTAGACTGCAAAGGATATGGGGTCCCGCCCCTCTGTGGTAAGAAGCTTGGCTGGTCAAGTGTAGCTTTCACAGGGGCTGGGTATGCAAATTATGGCCCTAGATCTGGAGGTCTACCTGAACCCTTCTCTGTTGCATGTATCCAGCAAAAGCCTCAGGGATTGATTTGCTTTTCCCACCCACCAACCTGTCAGGGGCTACGCCTCCACTTAGCTCATTGCTACAGCCTGGATGTACAAACACATGGGTGTCTGAAGCAGGGCGGAACCTCATAAACCCATCGGCCACAGTGCTAGGGGGAGAAAATTGTGGCAAGGTGCACAGGATGATCTCAAAACTGAGTAACTACAGCTAAGGACAGATATTAGCAACAAACATGCCAAATGGAAGTGGTGGGCCTGGAGTCAGCATTCATATAAAAGAAGATGAGTGTACAAGAAAAATAGGTTTTAAGAGAGATTCACTATCTCTGCCCCCCATTTGGTAGATTTCAGTATCAGAGACCCCAGAAAGTACCACACACTCAGAGACGTAGAGGAATGTTTTCTTGTTTTGGGCAGAACCAGGGATTGAACTCAGGCCCTTGTGCTTGCCAGGGAAGTGCTTATTCCACTGAGCCATCTCCCCAGCACCGAGGAATGTTTTCTTAAAATATTTCTTGCTAATTTTTTATTTTATTTTATTTTGATTTTTAAAATTCATTTTAATAGCTATTTTTAAAATATATTTTTCTTTCCTTCTTATTTATTTATTTATTGGCGGATCTGGGGATTGAACTCAGGCCCTTGAGCTTTCCAGGCGAGCACTTATTCTACTGAGCCATCTCCCTGGCCCCTTGATTTCCTTCCTTCTTTATTTTGTTTCCTACCTTTTTTATTTCTTAATTATTCTTTTCTGTTATTTTTATCTAATTCTGTTAAATTACTCCTTAACAGGATCCCCCATCTCACTTGTTGCCCTCCTAATCTTCCTTTATTTTTAATTTACATTTATTTATATATTTACTTGGTGGTACCAGGGATTACCTTGGTGGTACTCAGGACCCTACACTTACCAGACAAACACTTATTCTACTGAGCTATCTCTCTGGCCCCTATTTTTAAAATTTTACTATTTTTCTTCCTTCCAGTGCTCATGTCACCGTTACTAGCATTACTATTAAGTTTTTGATATTTAGTTAACTCGGGGCTATTATTAGTGAATTCTTTGTTAGTGATGGCATAGTTGTTCCATTTAGTAGATATTTACTATAAGTCAATATTCAGCTTGTCTTCTTTTTTACTCATTTTAAAATGTAAAAACAAATAGCAGAAACAGAGTAGCAAGAAAGAATATGTATAGTATAGAATTTCAAAGCAAGAATAAAATTTAACAGTGATTGTTGTATTATGTATTTTCATTGGTTTTTATGCCCATATTATAAGGCTATATCTCCTTTCCATGGCTCTAGACATCTTCAAAAATATTGATATCTTGAAATACAGAGCATGACTTAGGTACTCCTTCAGATGAAAGGAACTCAAAGAGCTATTACTTTATGCAATGTATAATCCTGTATTTTTTTTTTTTTTTTTGCTACAAGGGAAATTATTGTGATAATTGGTAAAATCGAAAGGATTTAGATTAGACAATATTGTATCAATGGTGATTTTCTCTCTTGATGACTATCTTAAAGTTATATAAGGAATGCCTTTTTTCTTTTTAAAAGAGAATACAACAATAATAAATCTTTAGAAACAATACAGAACATCACTAACTAAGATGATAGGAATGCACCAATGGTTGTCACATGGTACATTGCTGCCTTCAGGAGTGCCCTTATGTGAAAAGCAGATTTATGTAAAAATACTTTATGTATACTGATATAATTTATGTAAAGTATACCAGGAGAAGGAGCATAGGTCTGCCATTTATGTCTATAATTTATTTTGGTTCAGAAACATGTACATATTCACATAGCCACACACAGAAATATATGAAAGGCAAGGATAAAGTAAATATAATGATAATATCTTTGAAATATGAATGAAACCACACACAGATTCTTTGTATGGCATTTCCAAGTTTTCCATAAATCTGAATTATGCCTAACTTATTCTCCTTGTGGTATAGGGATTGATTTTATAGTGTTATTCAAACTAGGCAGGTTTTCTACCACTGAGCTACATTCTCAGCCCTTATTCTTTTATACTGAGATGAGGTCTCGCTAAGTTCGCTAGGCTGGCCTTAAACTTTTGATTCCCTCAACCACATACCCAATTTAATTAAAAATTTTTTTAAATTAATTTTATTGAGAAACAACAATGAGATAGTTTCAAAATAGGTCAGTAGGACAGTTACGATAATTAATACATTGCATATCATTGTCTTCATAGTAGTTATTCATAGTATTAGATGCAGACATGATATCTTGTCTAAACACTATTAGTACAAATCTTTCTTCTCATTGAATTAAGAGAAAGTAGCTGTGTATCTATCCTAACTATTTTGTATGTATCCAATTTAAATTTTTACAAGTCTGTGTATTGGAGCTTCTAAAAATATTTCATAAAAATAGATCAATTTTTTTCTCATGAATTAGGTGATTTTATATTTTGCTTTATTTCAGAATGAATAAAAATTTTTGGCTTACTAGAGATTCTGTTTTACAGCAAAATAGTAATTCGCTCATTTAGTAGTCTGATTGTAATGTTAACTTTTGTGGAGATTAGCCAAAGTAATGCAATACCAAGATCATCAATAATTTTTTCAGTATTTTTAATTTATGAACAAAAATTGAATTTCAAATCA
>NW_004524656.1:777293-780364 GCF_000260255.1 Octodon degus | reverse complement strand
TTAGAAAGATACAATCAAGGCAACATGATATCAGGAAGAAAATCACATTTGAAGATAATTGGACCAGAATAGAAGATGCAGAAACAACCCAAATCACACTAGTTGTCATATCATTCAGAAAATGGTTGAACACCTTCACAGGAGGGATGATAGCCTCTTTAGCATGTGATGCTTAGAAAACTGGTTTTTAATTTGCTGAGGATTAAACACAGGTCTGTATCTTGCACCATGCACCAATCTACAATTAAAACAGTTCAAAAAATAAAATATTAAAAGTGAAAACTTAATCTTCCAAAAGATTCAATAGATAAAACTCTTGAAAATAGAGATGTGGGCAGACATTATGAAGAAAATCCAGATTACACAAGAAATACTATAAAGAATCCAGAAATGAGATCACATGGAATTAAAAAGCTTTTTCATGGCAAAGGAAACCACAAACTGAGAGAAGAGACAATCACAGAATAGAAAAAACTTTGCCAGGTACTCTTCTGATGGAGTACAACTATCCATAATATAAAAAGACTCAAAAAATTAACTTTCCCCAAATTTAAAGCCCTAATTCAAACATGGAGGCCAAAATGAACTGATACTTCCCCAGTGAAGAAGTACAAATGGCCTTCAAGTACAGCACAAAATGTTCAGTGTCACTGTCATTTGAGAAATACAAATTTAAAGAACAAGATTTCATCTCATCCCTAAAGAATGGCTGCTATCAAGGAATCAAGCAATAACTAATACTGGTGAAGCTGTGAGAAAAGGGCAAAGAAATCAGTAGGGTGATTCCTCAAAAAACTAAAACTAGAAATTCCATTTGACTAAGTTGTTCTCATTTTATGTATTTTCCTGAAGGAATTGATGCTGCAGCGGTACATACATACCCAGATGTATAGCAGCACAATTTGTAATAGCTAAATATTGGAAACAACACAAATACCCAACAGATGATGGCTAAAGAAAATATTACGTTGTGGCACAATATCGTGCTAAAAAAAAGAATAAACTTAAGATATTTTTAGGTAAATGGGTTCATCTTGAGACCATAATCTTAAGTGAAAAAGATCAGACACAGAAATTTAAATATTGCTTCTCTTGTTTTAGAAACCCAAGGCCTAAATAAAAAAGCAAAAGGGAGACTGGATATTAGGACGAAGGAAGAAGTTTTCAAATAGGAAAGGGAGCAATAGGGGAAAAGGAAATGGAAAGAAGGTGAAAACATTTAAAAATGAATTAAAGAAAAATATTATACACACTGCTTTTGTGAATGGGAGGGGAAGAAGGATTGAATAGAATGAAGGGGAATGGAACAAAGAAGATTGAAGAGAAATTATGTGCACGGACAAAGTATCCAATCTGGTTGTGATCATCAGGCAGGGCACAGATGTACTAATAAAAATGAGTTAAGCTGTCTCTCCAGGTTCCTCACTTTGAGAATGTAAGCTACTTCCTTCACAGCGTTGTGTTGTAAGAGTCAGCATTCTCTGCTCTCCCCCTTCCTCCTCACAATGGGACAAATACAGGTGACATCTATTAGACTTATTTCCTGGGTTCTACAGCCTTGAATTCTTTCCTGTCCTGGAAGGGCATGACTACCTCTTCTCTCTATGTAGCCAACAGGTGAGTAAACATTTTTTTTTTAAATCAATTCTCCCCTACTCATATCATGTCTGCATCTTGTACTATGAATAACCATTATGAAGATAACAAAATTCAATATATCAATTATTGAATCTGTCCTACTAATAGGTTTTGAAACTGTCTCATTGCTATTTGTTCCTCAATAAAATTTAAAAAAAAGAAAAGAACTCAGGAGTCTGAGGCAGGAGGACCATCCAGAGTTGGAGGCCAGACTGAACTACTCAGTGAGGCCTTATCTCAACGAAACAAAACCAAACAAGTCTTTGTGATGAAAACAATACTTAAAATATCAATCCATTTGTAGTAAAATTTACAACTGAACTAGGTTTTACTTTTGTGTAAATAATTTGGTATGTTTCTTGTCTGTTATGGCTTGTATCTAGATGTCCCCTAAAACTTCATGGGTTCATAGGTGGGAGTTTTCAGAGTTTGCGGTGCTGGGATTAAGTATGTGATACTGTCATTAGGGGTTTGTGATTACTAAATTATTCCACTGATTCATTTGGCACAGTTCTGCCTGTGGATAACGGGACTGGTCTATGTGCGTCATGTCATCCCCCACACCCCTCGCCCAAGAGTGCTCTGCACCCTGGAGCTGTGTGGCCTGGATAGAACATAGAGGATGGGAAGAGGGCTGCTGCTGTCACTGGCTGCTGCCGCTTCCCTACTCTCTGTTCTGCTGCCTTCTGTGCACCATGAACTATTTCTTCTTTGTGCTGCCCCTCTGCCATGCCGCCCTGCCTTGGAGCCAGCCAACTTGAACTGAAATATCTACAAACTGTGAGCTAAATACATCATTACTCCTTAAAAAAAAAATAGAAAGATTAATGACCATGGTAATGGAAAGTGTTGATTTCTTCCTCAAGGATTTGTCTTATTTGTTTCAGAATCACTTGGTACTCAAATGGAGCACTCAAATGCATCTCAGGTGTCAGCATAAGTGGGCAAAATTTTGAGGATACTGACACTGGTGACTGGTGAAACCATTCAGCAATGTTGGTTCACAGCCCGATTTGATATGATTTTGCTAACAGGCTGTTTATTTCTGCAGAAAAGGGATGCCATAATGGGAAAGAAACATGTTAACGTTTCCATGAACTAGTTAGAAAAGTCATCACCCGCTGAAACAGATGAAGCTATTTTCTTCTTATAGTTATTGGTTGAGATGAGTCTTCTTTTTGCATGTTCATTCATCTTACTAAAGATAAGGTATAGCCAGGTGTAATGGCGCATCCTTGTAATCCCAGCTCTCTGGGTGGCTGGAGCCATACTGTGCAATCTAGTGGACGGTTTCAAAAACAAAAAGTAAAAGAGTACTGAAGATGAAAAAACAATTCTCCCCTACTCTTTTGTTTCTCTCTCTCCTACTCTTCATGGTGGGCAGCTAAGGAATCCAGGAAGTTGGAGCCCAGTCCCAGCCTTGGACAAAGCAA
>NW_004524656.1:776101-777193 GCF_000260255.1 Octodon degus | reverse complement strand
TTTACAAGTATTTTATTAATTTTTATTATTAGCACATGTTTATAGTGACAAATGGTAAAAAGCTGAAACAAAATCATTGGTGCATGCTTAAAGGACAGAAGAGAGGAGATGGAAACTTATGCCTATTTTAACATTTCCTCCCAAAAATGCAGAGTAGGAAAGAAAACTTGAGAGTTTAACACAGCGGAGACTGTATTTGATAGCAGAATATTTAAAATCATAATAACCTTACCATAATAGTTATTAATTTTTTATGTCAAAGAGAGTTGGGGAAATAGGACATTACTTACATTTCTTTCTTTTTAATTTTTAATTTTTAAAAAAATATAGTGATAGAGAAAAACAGCATTAGAAGCAATACAAAATTTCAGGAATTCAACATTGGTTGCTGTATTGCGTGAGGCTATCTTCAGATTAGTTGCTCAGGCTACCAGATAATAGTGCAAGATTTGTTTAAAGAAAAAACAAAACAATAACAAAAATGTTGTTAGAAATTCAAAAGAAAAGAAAAAGCATAAAAATTAAAAAGAATAAGGATTAACTGCCCCTTTCAAAATTAAAGAAGAGACAAAGGTATATTTAGGTATGTATGCAGAACAGCTGGCATAATCCTACTGTCGATTTCTGTTGGTCTTACATTTCATTTTTAACATATGACATTTAACATTTAATCCAGTTGCTGCATCTAAAAGTAGCATTAGTGTCACTGAGGTTTCCTGAAGGTGGCTTAGTGTCTGTTTGGTTTCTAGCAAGAGTAAGTACCTACCAGCTTGCCCAGCACAATCATGGTGTCTCACATTAGAGACTCTTAACACTGCACCTCTCAGCGCCCTAGTTACCGACAAGGACTGTCAGGGCTGGAGCGCTCGTAACATAATCTGCCACCGTGTCTCACATTCTGGTTTGGTTTACAGTTAATTCTTGGAAACATGAGTAGGTCCCTCTTGTGATGTTAGACAGGAAGTTTAGAAAAAGATAAAAGTCATTCCAATATGAAATGCTATTCTATTCTACTTCTAAAATCTTCCTTCCTTCCTTCCTTCCTTCCTTCCTTCCTTCCTTCCTTCCTTCCTTCCTTCCTTCCTTCCCTCC
>NW_004524656.1:729999-768019 GCF_000260255.1 Octodon degus | reverse complement strand
GTGTCACACACATATCACTTCATTTATTCATTGGCTTATTTGTTATCTGTGCCATTAAGGATTAAGTGCCCAGTCTTTCATACTGAGCTATACTCCTAGCCCTTTCACATTTTATTTTCTTTTGAGACAGGACCTCACTAAACTGCTAATTTGATAAGTCTATGTTAGAATTTGTGAGCCTTTAGCATTCTAGAATGTTGAGATTATAGCTTTTTTTTTTTTTTTTTTGCAGAACTGGGGATTGAACTCAGGCTCTTGCGCTTGCCAGGGAAGCACTTATTCCACTGAGCCATCTCACCAGCTTTAGAGATTATAAATATTTACTAGCACCCCAGTTCAAAATGTAACTTTACTAATTTTAAATGACAAAAATAGTATATATTTATGATGTACCCCATAATGTTTTAAAATTGTATATATTCTAGAATGGCTAAATCATACTAATAGATATGTATTAATTCATATTTTCTATAGTAAGAACTATTGTGTTGGGAATTTTGAGGGATGCTGTACATTATTATTGACTATACTCACCAAGGTATATAATTAATCTGTTGCCATATTTCCTCTTGTTTGACCAAATTTTATATGCTTTAGGCAATGTTGCCATCTTATACCTAGCTCCACTCCCTAGTATCCATCATTCTACTCCCTGCCTCTGTGACTTCCAACTACTCATATTCCACAGGTAAGGGAGGGTGTACTTGTTTTACTATGCCGTGATTATTTCATTCAGCGCAATGATCTCCACATTCATGATGCTGTTGAAAGGACAGGATTTTTTTTCGTTTATTTTCTCACTGAATAATCTTCCTTAGTATACAATGTTATACGTTCCTTGTCTAGGGGGCCAGAGCATGAATGTACAGACACCTACCCAACATTCTGATTTCAAAAAACATATAGTTTAAAATATCTATTTACATTTTACTCTGCAAAACTACTTAGTCAAGATTTTTCTCTTCTATAGATGAAGGCTCCAACAACACTATGTCAAAGAAAAGATACTTTAGAATGTAAGGAAATTTAATTGGTTAAAATTTACATGTATTCACAAAAGTTGCAGTACATACAGGAAAGTGCTTTCTAGTCAGGGTCATAGGAAACTGAGTGATGCAGTGGTGTATGTGACCTTTACAGGGGATGGAGGAAGGGTGCAGGGCACCAGAAGGGGAAGAAAGTAAATCTTGAGTAACTGTTTCTTTCTCTGCTCCTTTGGCTGCCTCCTATGACTTCCATAGACCCAGGTTACAGAGCTCACACTCAGAAGTGACCTATTTGACATGACTACTGAAAAAAACCATGCATCCCATCATGTAGCCATTCTGTACATACCTATGCTGACAGAAAGTGACCAATTGTATTGTCTTGATACCTAACCACTTATGCACTACAGAATCATTTGTAGTTGTGTAGCTGCAGAGATGATTAGTAAAAATGTGCACATAACAGTTTCATGCACGTTCTCTTGCAAATTGTAGTGCACACATTGCTGCCTTCTTCTTAGCACTGGTAGACTCATCATCCTAAATCTCATGCCACAGTGTCTTTTTAATCCTCCCTAACCACTGTGTTTCCATAGCCTTTGCTATTTTTTAAATAAATTTCTTCTTCATTTATTTATTGGATACAGGGTCTCACTTTGTAGTTCAGACTTTTAGCAATCCTCCTTTCTCAGCTTCCCCAGGGCTGAGGTTACAGGTGTGAACCACATACCTGGTTTCAGGGCCAGTTTTGCATGCAGTTCAGGGATCGAACTCGGGTCCTTGCGCTTGCCAGGCGGGTGCTTATGCTGTTGAGCTACCTCCCCAACCATCCTCTGCTATTTTAGAAATTTATTTTGTTTTGGTGCCAATCTAAAGATGAATCTGTTCCACCTTCTACTGCAATTTCTCCTAGATGCTCATGACAAATGTGTTAGCCACGAGCAGGATCGACTTTTTACCAATAGTAAAAGGCTTCTTAGCTTTAGCAATCTGAGTAAATACTAAGAAATATATTCTCTATTTGTGATGAAATGGTAGCCTTCTTTAATTGCTTTTGTTCTTTGTGCTTGTGATTTTTTTTTTCTTTAAGAAAAGAACTCCAAAGACTTGTCCTACAATTCAAAGTGCTTAGTCTCCAGGTGGCAAAGTAATCTTGCAAGTTTTCAGGGCTTCACTTAGAGATGGTTGCCACATTTTACACAAGCAGCCTTGGAGAAGGTGAATTGAAGATTGAAATGAACCTATAATTAAAGAAGACTTTCAGTATTTTCAATATAGTTTTATTTTTATTGGAAGTCTTAGAGTCTTCTGCTGTCCCATTAAGTTGTTCCTCTTTCCAAAAAAGCTCTCTTCTTTTTTTAATCATTTTGGTTAGGGTTAGTTTGTGGGATTGCCACAAACTGTGACTTAAATCAGTGTGCGGTGTGGGAAATGCTCATGGACTGAAGTGGTGAATAAAATAATGCCTGCGCATTCTAGGGGTCAGGTTCTAAGGCGAAGCCTGCCAGTAGGACAGTAGCCTGGAGTACAACAGAAGTTAATGTGCCACTGCAAAGCTTGCCATTTGATACAGCTTGTCACTTGTCACACACTGATAGGGCTTTGATATGAGTCACCAAGCCATTTATTCATTAAGGTCTTTGTACTGTCAAGCCTTATGCTGTATTTGTACTGTTGTCCCTGTAATACAAACATTGCTGCCTCGGTGTCACTTCAGATCATCACATATTGAACCTTACAAGGAGCGTACAACCTAGAGTCTTTGTGATTGTGGTTCATGGAGGGATCTTGTCCTGTGAGAATGTGATGCCGCTAGTGACCTGATGGGGTGGGATTCAGATGATTGACAGTGACAGTAACGGCTATAAATACAATGGAGCATCTGCCTTGCTTACCCGCTGCTCATCATCTTCTTTATGGTCCAGTTCCTAACAGGCCATGGGCTGACACCATTTTATGCTCTTGGGGTTGGGTACTGAATGTTTAGGAGATTTTTAATACAATTTAAATAGTACCATGTTTCAGCATATCTTGACAGGGAGATAATCTGAATAGATACTCCTAACAACAGTGGGAGGATGGTTTTGTGGAAGCAAGAGTATATTCACACAAACAAATAAAAGCATCGTGATACAGAATTTTGAGGTAATTTTTCAGGAGAAAAGATAATGAGTGGGCCAGAGAAATCCACTTGGCAATAGATGTGAAGTCACACCCTGGTTTAGCTTAATCTTATGGCATCAGAATACACCATTAGCTTTTGGTTTCAAATTTCTATAACTGGGCTACAGATGTGGCTCAGTGGTAGAGCTTCTCTCTGACATGTAGAAGGTCCTGAGTTCGATCCTCAGCACTACTGAGAAGAAAAACAAATCCTACACTCAAATGCACACTTAAACCCACACTGCAGTTCCCCTCATCAGCAAAGCCCTTTCATTTTTTAAATTATTTTATTGAAAAACAAATAGCAACGAGACAGTTTCAAAACAGGTTAGTAGGACAGTTATGATAATTAATACATTGCATATTGTTGTCTTTGTAGTAGCTATTCAGAGTATAAGATGCAGACATGATATCCTGTCCAAACACTATTAGTACAAATCTTTCTTCTCATTGAATTAAGCTAAAGTAGCTGTATATCTATCCTATTTTGTACATACAGATACAAAATGGTCCTTAATTTGTATCCCCTTTTTTTGTTTAGTTTTGTCAGAGATGGGTATCCCATTGCCATTTAAATATTGTAGGTATGTGAATTCAGCAAAATAATCCAATATAGTCCAGTAGTCCATAATAGTAGTGGGTTATCTGTAGGACTGGCAATGTCAGAAGTTGTTAACTTGAGCCATTTATAGCTCAGCATATTAATATGCAAAAAAAAACCCTTTCAGAGGTATCCTTTTTGTCACTAAGAATGTGAGAACCAATAGAGGATAGTAATGTTCATAAGAATAACAGAACCTGATCTCTGGGGTCAGAACATTCATTACAAGTGGGTTTCAGCATAATGTATAAATAACAATAACTACTACAGCACTTAGAATTACTAAAGCATTTAGAATTACTTTGCCTGAAGTTTCTTTGTTCAATTGAGTCTCCCTGAACCCATTTTTCAAACTTTCTTTTCCCTTGAAAATAGCTCTGTAAAAAATAAATCTTACACTCTTCTTAAAATAGTAAAAAATTAATGCAAGAAATCTGAACAAAGAAGTGAAAATCAATACAAATTGGGCTGCTTTTTTTTTAAATTTTGTGTCCACATAACTGTCATTCTTTTAGGTATAACACTTTATATGAAAAGTGACCAGTAAAGTACTTCCAATCCTTTGATTCTGCCTAACTTCTGTGGGAATTTTGTCTGTGACTATCATATTGCCTCAGCTTCTCTTTCCAGAATTGATGAGTTGGATAAAGAGAAAAATAGTAAAGCTAGGAATAAAAGATTGATAAATAATACGAAAGAAGGAGAGTGACATGAGGATAAAAGAAAAAAAATGGGATAGAGTAAGAGAAGTGCTGAGAAAAGCTAAAGCCAATGTTGGCTGAGGGAACTCGGGAGAGCTGAAAGAGAGAGAGTTTTGAAGTAAAGTAGGAACGTTCTTATTCTAAGAGACTGGAGGGAGAAAAGGTTGGAGTAAGCTCTTTTGGGGATATGGTTGAGTTGTGTTTATTTTTTAAATTTCTGCAAACTTTTCATAGAACATGTGGCTTATGAAAATCAAAGGGAGAATTTTATTTATATCTACACAATTATATGACTCAAAGAAAATTGTCTAATATTCCTGAGTCTCATTTCCTTTTCTATGAAATGATCTCAAAGGATGCTTTTTTGAATTAAATTATACATTCAGACCAAGTCGCGTAGTGCCTGGTAAGAGTAAGGACTCACTTCTTACTGAGATACCTCATCAATATTGCTTTAAGCAGATTCTCCTAAAGTCATCTTTGGGTGAATTTCTCAGACTGTTACATACTACATCAAACTGAGCTGTTAGAAATGGTAATATATGGGCTGGTGAGACAGCTCAGCAGTCTAAGCACCTGCCTGGCAAACACAATGACCCCGTTCAATCCCTGGTACCACATGCTGTGCCTGTCCTGGAACACTAGGCGTGCATTGCTGGCCACTGAAACTGGACGTGGTGGTGCACCCCTGTAACCTCAGCTCTGGGAAGGCTGAGACAGAAGGATCAACGTGAGTCCTAGCTGTATAGTGAGACCCTGTACCAAATAAATAAGTAAATAAATACATAAATTTTAAAAATTAGAATATAGTGATTTTACAAAGCTAAAAAGTAGACATAATTATAAAGAGAACTAGCAAAGTCAAAGACTGTAAGATATACTGGGTAAGCAGCCTTTTTATATGCAAAGATAACACTTAGCATCTTTTTTGTGGTTGTTGGAGAGCATTTTTATCAAGGGCAACAAAATGGGGTGGCAGCATCTTGGAAAGCCTATTCTCTGTCACAGTGGAAGGAGGGGCAAAAAGAGGGCCCCTGACACTTCAAGGAACCAGGTGGATGTGAATTCCTAATCCAGTGCAAGGCAGCGGTTGCTGTGGCTCCACAGCTCTCCCCTTCTCCAGAGGATTCAGCTTGCTGGCTTTGGAGCAGCCAGAGCTGGCTGCTAGCTTGCTCAAAGACTGTCCTGGGGCACAGATGAAAGGAGCAAGCCCCCCCTGGCTGGAGGGAGAGCACCCACTGACTTGAGAGCCAGGTCTTTGCTGCCGGGAAAGACCATGGGTGCCAGTGACAGCTGTAAGTCCCTGAGAGGGGCTGCCGGCATAAGAGTACCCTCCCACATTGAGCACAGAGCAGTGAGGGAGGGACCAGCAGGCAGGGCTATGTTGGCAGAAATACAAAGCAATAGGACAGTTTTCAAGAATGACAATTATTTCTGGAGTTAAAGAAGCAACGAAAACAAATGGTGGCTTGTCTGGATAACTTCTGACAGAATTTGGCATTTTTAAAAATCAATTTTATTGAGAAACAAATAGCAATGACACAGTTTCAAAACAGGTTAGTAGGACAGTTTCAATAATTGATACATTGCATATTGTTGTCTTCATAGTGGTTACTCATAGTACAAGATGCAGACATGATATCCTGTCAAAACACTATTAGTGTAAATCTTTCTTCTCATTGAATTAAGAGAAAGTAGCTGTATATCTATCCTATTTTGTATATACATTGGCGTTTTATTACAAATCTGAGTCTGAGCAAAGCAAAATCCATTAACACCTTTCTGCTAATGAAGAGACAGAGGAGGAAGAGCTTGCTGAGTCCACTCACACACTGCGGGAGCCACACGCCCAGACAACTGCACTGTGTTATGTACCTACCCTGCCTCTCACTTCTGCACAAGCAAAGCCCAAGGCTACCTTGTATGTCTGTAACCCTGGAAAGATCAAAATGCAGAGCTAAAGTGACAAAACAGAAAGCAAAGTTTCTTGAAGTCATCTTCATGGCATCTAGTCCCCACATAGCCAAGAATGGAAGCCACCAGTGGCAGCGGCTGGTGACGCATGGTGTTTGATCACTTCCGCAGGGGGTCAGAGTGTCACGCATTCTCTACTGTTTCTGGGATAGTCCTATTATATGCCTTGATAAACATTAACATTCAAATCCTTACAAAGTTCATCTGATGATAAATTCTAAGGTCAGTTTTTATTTCTACAGAAAAGGCAATCAAAACAATATGAAACACATTGAAAGGTATCACTGAGTGAGCTTCAAGTGGAGCTTGACTCTGCAGAGACTGAGTCCAAAGGGAAAAGGCCATCTTGTTTCTCAGCCATGTTGAAAGGAAGGGGCCAGCAGGCACCCAACAACCACAGACTGATACCAGACACAAAGCCAAGGCCATCCGATTTCAATCCCACAAGGCCCAAACTGTGCCAAGGGAGTGGCCTGGTGGTGTTGCTGCAGAGAGAGAAGTCACAGAGCTCTGTGACACATTCCGGATGGAGATCAGGGATGGATGAGCTTCGAATTTGAAATGGATATTATGGTTTCTGCTCTGCCTGTGCTGACCAGTAGATCTTCAAATATGGCTGCAGAGAAGGTGCCAAGTCCTGGTCTCGGGAGCCCTTTCAGTGAGAAATTCATCATCTCACAAGCAGTGTCCTCAGCTGGGAAGCCCTCCAGAGTCACCAGCCCTGGCACTGAGGGTGTCCCTACATAGGGCAGGTAAGGCTGCAGTTCAATCAGGTGTAAACAGACAGCAAGACTTCCCCACTTACTCCACACTGTTGTGGAAACACGAGCCAGAATTTTGCAGAAGAGCTGGGTGGGCCTCCCTTTGCAGGGCTTTGTTGAGGGGGTGTGTTTGGAATTTTTTGGTTTGTTTTTCTTTTTTTAAAAAGGATAATGTAGACTGGCATCAGGAGAATTTGAACCACCTCCCATGCGAGGTAGTGTGATGTGGGAGAAGAAAACTACAGACCCATTTCTTCTCCACAGAAAAGGTGGAACCTGGGTTGTAGGATGTGGTAAAAGTGAAAGATAAGTCAAATTCAGAGAGTAGGAGTTGCAAGGCACAGAAGAAAGGGGAAACACAATCATCACCATCATCATCATCATCATCACCATTATCATTAACCTTATTAGCTAAATGTAACTTGAAGATTTTGGGTAAATTTGGAGAAGAAAGGAAACATCATGCTTTTGAAGTGGATTGAAGCAGTGATTTTTAAAACAGAAAGAACTAGAATATTTGAATTTTTTACTCCTGTTTTTATAGATTACTAGATCACTTTTGATCAGGAAAACTGTAGGATGGGACTGAGGAGATGGCTCAGTAGAATAAGCATTTCCCTGGCAAGCGCAAGGGCCTGAGTTCAATCCCCATTTCCACCAAAAAAAAAAAAGAAAGAAAGAAAGAAAGAAAAAGAAAAAGAAAAAGAAAAAGAAAATTGTAGGAGGTTAACTGCCACAAGTGAATGCCACATGGTGGCATGTTGTTAGGCTTGTGTCTAATTGTCCCCCTAAAGCCTCATGTAGTCATGGGTTGGACTTCTAGAGTTTCTGATTAACTCATAATCCACTGGGATTATGGGTGTGAGTGCTGCTGGGATAAGGGGTATGAGTGTTACACCCAGCCTGGGGCAGATGGCTTGAATGCAACTTAAGGGAGACAGACTTGCTCTCTGTAGCCATTGCTGCTGTTATTCCTTCCTTTTGCTCTTGCTGTTTTCCATCACCATGAACTGCTGCCCTTTGCCATGTGCCAGGCTGCCTTGGAGCCAGCTGAGTATGGACTGAAACCTCCAGTATTTGTGAGCTAAATAAAGCTTTCCTTCCTTTATTTTGGGTGTGGGGTATTTTGCCCCAGCAACAAGAGAAGAGTGACTAAGACACACGTATCAGTTTTTCACAGAGTTCTGCTTTGCAGGATGTCTGAATGCACTGCTCGGGGATTTGCTCACACTTGCTTGAATCATTTTTGGCAGATTATAGTCCACAGGTTGCTTTTACCCATATTTCCTTGTAAACTCTTCAGCATTCTTACAGAACATTTTACGATCCTTGGAGTATTCTTCAACTAGATCTGCCCAGAGTGGGTGCTCAGGCTGGGGGTCATTCACCAGTGCTATGAATGACTGGATACTTGGTCGGTCTTGGTCGCTGGCTTCCAGTTCTCAGCACTAATTAGCGGCAGGTAAACTTGCCCTTTTTTAAATCAATGTTTGGGTGATAGATCTTTATTTTAAATATGATCTTTGATAGTTTTAATGGATACTCTGCTGGAAAGTTGATTTCAATTCTAAAGCCCTCCTTATCATATGGAAGCTTGTCACGAACAATAGGCCTGGCCAAGTCAATAAATTAGCTTCATTAACCTGGGTGTTACAGAAGTTTTTCATTCCACATTTGTGGATCTCTTCAAGCTCCTCCTGCTGGCCGCATCTTGGATCTGGTGCTCACATTTGGCATCTTAATCACTTGAGGAATACAGTTCAGTAATATTGAGTATATTTACGTCTCAAGCACCAGAACCCTTTTATCTTGAAGATTGAAACTGTAAACCAGTTAAACAGGAACCTATCTTGCCTAGGTCCTTCTAAAAACATTTGAAATAATCCCCAGTCCATGGTAACCACTTCCATTTTCTAAAAATGTGACTGTGTACTGTAAACAGCTTAATAAGGGTAGAATTAAATTTTTCATGATCAAATTTTCAACAGTTGTACACTTGGGACAAAATTCTAGTACAGGAACATTTGGAGGACAAACTATATCCAAACCACAGCAAACGACTGAATGATGTTGCTTAATTAAGTCAGCAGATCTACGTAAGAAGCTTATGCTGGCCTACATCTTTTGGATATTAGAGTGAGTAAGAAAAATATAATTCCTCCTCTTATAGAAATTCCCATTGTCCAGGAAAGAAATCTGTTGAACAAGTCTCCATAAGATTATCTGTCCATCCACACTATTCAGGCTTTACTAGATATTGTGGCAAGTAGATTTTTCCAATAATATCCATGATTAATAGAACAAAGCCCTAATATTTGAAATATTAAATATTTGACAATTTGACATATTGGATTCAATATGTCATATAGGTTAGACATCTCCAAATACTGGGAATAGGATTCTCTGTGATCTTGGAATTTGTTAGTCTGCCTAGGAGGGCTAAAGAATCCTTCACCACAAATCATAAATCTTTCTTTCTTTCTTTCTTTCTTTCTTTCTTTCTTTCTTTCTTTCTTTCTTTCTTTCTTTTCTTTCTTTTTTTTTTTTTCAGAACCTGGGATCGAACTCAGGCCCTTGCACTTGCCAGGGAAACACTTATTCTACTGAGCCATCTCCTTGGCCCCTGATGTAGCTTTTTATTTGTTTGTTTTTGTTTGTTTGTTTGTTTGTTTTGGTGGCACCAGGGAGGAACTGGAACCCAGTCATGCCTCCAGGCACCACCCAGACACATGGACACATATACTTGATGAATCTCCTGTGCAGCTCTCAAGCCAATCAAGTTGATATTGTAGCTTAAGTGTCATAGAGGCCAAATTAGGAATTGAGGCTTGGTGAGAAAATTAAATAATAATGTTCAGTGAGATAGTCATTAAGTTTTCTCCCACAACAATATGTGGAAAGCTTTCCCACTGCCTTTACACAAGAGAGTGATTTGGGATATTGGCACTGTGGTGCAGGAGGAAAACCATGCCAAAGTAGGAGTTGAGAGGGTTGAGCCAAGGACTGGCTTTACCATCACTGGATACATCACAGAGAGCAGCAACGCATTCCACTACCTGGGGGCCTTTGGTAAAACAGAATAAATACCATCCAAGCCAATGTACATACATGACCTATGTTAGTGGTCACTTTTCCAGTTACTTACTGCAGAGCTTCGTATCATGACCTCTAGAGAAAAGTAATGATGGGCAGGTATCAAACTGCAAGGTCACACAGGGAAGCCATACAGAGGAGTGATTAAGGGTAGAGGTTTTGGTATCAACTGAACCTGAGCTCCGGGTAGTGTTTGCTAGTTTATGTGCAATTTTGGGTGTGTTATTTGAAGTTTCTAATTCTAAAACTTCTTGTATACAAAAATATAAGATATACATATTATGGGAAATATGAAGATTAAATAAAATTAGTTTGAACAATGCCTGGCAGAAAGAGCATATTCTAATGTTATTTAATATCCTTCTTTGTGAAACAGAGGAACTAAAGAGATTACAGACAGAGAAATGAAAAAAATCACCTCCTAAGAAACAGAAATGTGAAACAAAGTTTCACTTCATATATAGAGGGACTTTCCAAGGAGCTTAAGTCCTGCCTGTCTTCAACCAGGTCAAACTGAGTGTCCATTACAATGATAAGAACTCTGTCTCTGGTAAATTAGTATGTACATTGTACTCCTTACCCAGGATACAATAATGGTGAATATGTTAGTTAGGGTTAATTACAAGGCCTTAGGTATGATGGAAGAGCAACAATATAGAAAAATTTTTACAAGTAAATCAAATAAATTTCTCTCAGAAGAACTTTTTTCTGCATGTGGTTATTTGTTTAACATATTGATGGAAAAGGCAGAAAATCTTTCAGAATCTTTTTTTTTTTTTTTGAACCAGGGATTGAACTCAGACCCTTACACTTGCCAGGAAAATGCTTATTCTACTGAGCCATCTCCCTGGCCCCTTTCCAAATCTTTTGAAAGCTTCATAATTATTCATGAACAATAAGTATAACCTTTTGGAACACCCTTTTCAGGGAGTTTTTCACTTCCTTATTCCTCAAGGAGTAGATTAGAGAGTTCAGCATGGGCGAGACAATGTTATTTAATATCTGCAGGACAGAGCCAAGAAGGGGGTTGGGAGTGCGCTGCAGATAGATGATGATCACGGGTCCATAGGCACAGAGGATTGCTGTGAGGTGGGCGCTGCAGGTGGAGAAAGCTTTTTGCCTGCCCTCGGCTGAACGGATCCTCAGAATGGCGATGCCGATGTGTGTGTAGGAGACACAAACACTGAATAAGAGCATTAAAGCCAGAAGGCCAACATTAATGGAACCCACTCGCTTGGCCAAGGAGCTGTCATTACAAGCCAGAGGTAAAACAGCAGGAATGTCACAGAAGAAGTGGTCCACCTTGCTGCGGCCGCAGTAGGTTAACTGAAAGGTGAAGGAGGTCAGGGTGGAAGCATGAAGGATTCCCACCAGCCAGGCAACTCCGACCAAGGTCATGCAGACTTCAGGTTTCATGATGATCATATACCTCAGTGGGTGACAGATGGCCACGAAGCGATCATAAGCCATCACAGAATAGATGCAGCCTTCAGTGGAGCCCAGAAGATGATAGAAGAAGAGCTGTGAGGCACATCCCTCATAAGAGATGGCTCGACTCTGGCCAGAGAGGTAAAGTAGCATCTTGGGACAGGTTACAGATGGGAAGAGCATGTCAAAAATAGACAGAAGTCCCAAGAAAAAGTACATGGGGGTGTGAAGGGTAGAGGAGGACACGATTGCAGTGAAGATGAGTAAGTTTCCCAGCAGGGTGAAGAAATAGATGAAGGCAAAGATGACAAAGAGTACAGGCTCCACTCCCTCTGTCTGAGGTATGCCCAGTAGAATGAACTCATCCAGCGATGTGTGGTTTCTCATATTCCTGGGAAGGTGATCTTGGTAGAGACAACATAAAAACCAGCGTGAATGTGGGTCCTGTCACCACGCTTTGTGTAAATGTAAAGATGATGTTTTAATATATTCTTTCCTGTAAAATAATGCCTATAGTTGAATAAGTTAAAAAGATACATAAGTGCATTCACCTCCCAGTTCTAGAAGATGGAGGCCTTAGGTCTCACTTATTTAGAGTTTCCTTGCTGATTGGCTATCTGCAGAGTCTGGAGACAGTGAGAGGCACCAGGTATCAGAGAAGGACTCAAATGCATAAGTCTCTTAAAAAAAACTCCACTCTTCCTTTAATCCATTATTTCATGAATGAATTCTAGTTTTCATAGGAGAGTTGATCATGATCTGATTTCTTCAGGTCATCATGACCTGATCACTATTTCGAGATCTCACATGTTCTAACCCCTTTTACCTCAAGATGAATATCATGTTTCCACATGCCTTTGGTAGGATCTTCAAGCTACCAGTGGTACTTGGGACAAGCAAAGCATATGCATGACTTCAGATGGTGAGATATAGTATTCTTACATGATCGCTAATATAAAACACAACTGAATTTAACATCATTAAATACTGGAGGGACTAAACCAGAAAAGATCTCAATACAAAACAGATAAATGTCCATGGCCCGTTACCTAACACGAATGTATCAACTATCCTAAATATGTATCAAAAGTCAATTTGGATAGCTACATCATCCCTGATTAGAGCAATAGATGTTATTTCTCACCCTTCTTTGTCCCTATCATCCACCAACGAGTCTGCTCTTTGCTAACTGTTTCATTGTAACTGAAGTAGTTACCTGAATATGTCGAAAACTCAAGACTCTCTTTGGGGTCCATTGTGGTTAGCTGTTAATTGTAATGCTTACATTTAAAGGTTCTTTTGAATCATCCAAAGAGTGATGTTTTCAGCTGTAGTTTTATTTTTATTAACTGTCCTTTTTGGAAATGCAAAGCATGTAAAAATTGCTTAATTTTAAATGGACTGAGTTAAAATTGATAATCCCTGATCAATTTTTCTGATTTTCTTTTATAATTAAGAGTTACTTATTGATAATTTTATTTCCTAGGAAATAGGAGGTGGTTAAATAAGTTGAATAGATATATTTAATATATACACATGTTTATATATATGAGATTCTTATGAAACTGAGTCCAAATCCTATTAAACTATTGCAACTCTTAACATATAGCAAAGACCATACTTTGTCTGTGAATTTGTGACATTTATGGTAGTTCCTGTTGAACAGCTGGCAATTCAGTATTTATCAAATGAATGAATGAAAAGTTGGAGATTAATTTATGGATCTACTTTAGCAGTGAGTTCCATGAAGATTCCATTCCTACCTCAGATTATCACTGTCTGTCTCAGTTACTCTTCTCTCATTGCTGGGACAAATACCCAACACCCACAATGAAGGAAGGAAAGGTTTATTTAGTTCACAGTTACTGGAGGTTTCAGTAGCAGCAACAATGGCTACAGAGAGTAAGTCCTTCTCTCTTATGTTGCATTCAGGCTATCTGCCCCAGGCCAGGTGTAGCACTCACACCCATAATCCCAGCACTGGATCATGAATTAAGCACAAAGTCTAGAAGTCCACCCCATGACTGCAAGAGGCTTTGGAGGGATAATTAGATACAAACCATAAGACTGTGTGTATGATTTAGGAAATAGCAACACTTAAAGACACTTATTTGAATCAAACTTTCTTTCTTTCTTTTTTTTTTTGTCTTTAGGCTAATCTCTTTCTGAAATTAAGTGAAGAAAGCAATACTTGTATTAAACCTGCCTTTGATTTCAGATTCCATGCCTAATGAAGGAAAGTCAGAATTCAGTAAAAGATAGAGTAACTGTTCTTTGTTTTTGTAAACCACACTGGGGATTGAAGCCAGGGCCTGATTCCTGAGTAGCAGCCACAGACCACTCTCATATTTTATTTTGAACCATGCTATTCCAACTTATGATTCTCCTGCATCAGCCTCAGAAGGTGCTGGGATTGTATACACGTGCCACCATGCTTAGTGGAAGTCACTATTCTTGATAGAATGCAGACATAGGAATTGGTGAACACTTTCATAATAGTGGGTAACTGATAATTGTCTATTTCTAGGCCAAAAAATAAATACATAAATTATAAGATTAGTGACCTGAAAGAGTAACTGAACTCTGGAAGGTACAAGTGATGCTGTGAAAGGGAAAGAATTTGTTCAATGGGAAGGAGAAACTGGGAGGAGGAAAAGGACAAATGAAAGAAGGGAAAAATATATTTATGTATATGTGCAGAATAATTTGGATAATTGTACTGCTGATTTCTGCTGGTCTTGTGAAAGGATCAATTAATGTTTAAATATTTTTTTAATTTTGTTGTTTTTTCTTTTGAATTTCTTACAACACTTTTTGTTATTTGTTTTGTTTTGTTTTTTTTCCTTAAACCAATCCTGCACATTTACCTCTGGTGACTAGAACAGCTAGTTTGAGGATAGCATCATGCAATACAGCAACCATTGTTGAATTCCTATTACTTTGTTTGGTGAAGTTTTGTATCATTTCTAATGCTATTTTTTTTCTATTACTATTTTGTATTCTTTAAAGAACAATGTCAAAAACAGTTAATAGAAGAGAATGCAACTTCCTAAGTACAGTAGTGGAAAAATAGAAAAGTTATGATTAATGCAAACTGTTATAATGAAAAGAATATGAAATGGAATTAATGTAAAAACACCTGAAACTGGTCAAAAACTATCCATAAACCACAAGTATTAGATTTAGACAGTTCATCTTACTTATTACTATAATGAGAAAATGGAGTTATCAGTGTATTAGTGAAGTTGATTTATTTTATTATTCTCTTATGCATCAAGAATACAGAAGCCTTCTAATTATAAGATTCTTTGAATCTGAGTTCTTTAGGATTTCTTGTTGGAAGGAAGTGAGTATTTTTTACTTATTTTCCACACTACCTTTGTCTGTTTTCTGTGCAGCATTCTCTGAACTTGAGTGTGCAGCATCAGATGTTTTTGTGCTGAGTTGGCAAAAACAGTGCCAGGCTATAGTGTGGCACCTGTGACCTGGATAACTGTCTCTTTCGGGGCCTGGTGGAGGGTTCCGGACAAGTATTTAGATGCAAAGGACCCAGAGGGGAAGCAGAATGACTGCCACATAGTGTAGGTATTTTAATCCATTCTGAGAAAAAGGCTTTTCAAAACATGGTAGAGGAAAATCTGGCATGCAGCAGGTGAATTTAAACTATGAAAATGTAAAAAAAAAAAAAAAAAACTACAAAAAGGTAAGTGACAAATACAAAGAGAAGTGGTTGAACACTAGAAATCGAGATCAAGCAAGTGGGAAAATATCATTAAAAATATAGGATCCCGTGAAATATGTGCATCCACATTTATAGCAGTGCAATTTGTTATAGCTAAATGTTGGGAACAACCCAAATGCCTAACAACAGAGGAACAGATAAAAAAACATGTAGTATATTTACATAATGGAATGCTACTCAGCTATAAAAAAAGATAGATTCTAGGCATTTACAGATAAATGGATGCAACTAGAGACCATACTGGTAAGTTAAATAAATCAGACAAGCATGTGCAAACATCATATTGTCTCACTAGTGTAAGAACTTGAAAGAGTAAAGAAAATCGGAAAGGCACAATAGATGCTGTAAAAGGGAAATAATCTGTTCAATAGGATGGAAAAAGTGAGATGAGGAAAAAGATTAAGGAAAGAAGGGGAAGAGATATATTTTTGTGTATATGCAGGATAGCTTGATTAATTGTCCTGCTGATTTCTGCTGGTCATTTGAAAGGAGCAGTTAATTCCTAAATTTTTTCCTTTCCCTTTTTCGTCTTCAAATTTTACATGTTTATGTCTGGTAGTCTAAACAACTAATATGAAGATAGTATTATGGAACACAATGACCGTTGTTTAGTTCCTATTATTTTGTTTAGGAAATTCTGTATTGTTTCTAACATTTTTTTCTTTTTCTTTTACTATTTTGTATTCTTTTTAAAAATTAAAAAAACCTAAAAATATGTGATCATCTTATAATTGCTTAAAATATCATAGACTTGCACTAAATGCTTGCTGTTACTGAGCCAGATAATATTTTCCTCTTGCAATTGCATTAAAGATTAAATATAATTTACATTCAATCTATAAGCTTGGACAGCATAGAAAATTCTATTGAAACTTGTCTGGAAGAGTGGAAACATTGTGAGAGTCATGATAAGAAAAGATACATTTTTAAGGTATGAAAATATATTTTTAAATCTAGTTTACTTTTCTGTGAAATAGGAATAGTATTTCATTCTTCTAGTGGCTGGTAGATGCAACAATAAAATATTGTATGAAATATCTAATATGTTTTCTGAATTTTGCAGGTGCTTGGCAATAGTTATTTAACCCTTCCAAAAGCAAGTGCAAAATACTCTTAATGGTTCAGCATTATCAAGTATAGCCACAACAAAATAATTTGAAATTTGAGGCAGTGTTTAGAAAATACCATGGTTCCCCTGCAGATCATTGAATTTTGTTGAGATGCAAAAATAAGCTGTGATGAAGAAAACTAGAGACCGTGGTTTAATAGCTACTGTATCCTTTGCAGCCCACATGTGATTACTCTTCCAACTTATGGGAGATATGACAGTAACACTATTTCAGCCTGATATTTTATTTCCCACTATTTAAAATTATTTTTATTCTTATAATTTCAAGTGCTGTTTTATATATATTAGATGTTCAGTCTTACCGTGCCTACATATACCACCAGATAGCTCAGGGTGCGTGTGGAATACAAGTTAACGCAGCTTGCCTAGAAGATGGAACTCAAATTCAGACATTTGTCTTGCAAAGAGGTGACGCAGCACAGTCAACGGAACTTTAACTAGATCTGTAAACCCGCAATTCAAGTCCCCTCCTTTTTTTTTTTTTTTTTTTGGATTTTAGGGAAAGGTCTACAGGGTGTTCAGGGGCTCACTATTAGATCGGACCTAGAGTGATCTGCCCGTTTACAGCCTCCCAAGAGCTGGGATTATAGGCACGCGTCACCATGCCCAGTCTCAATTGCCGGCTCAGCGTGCCCAGCAGAAGGGGCCCGCACGGCAAGCCCGGGATCGAACCCCTGGTCCCTGCGCCTGCTTGAAGGCGCTTTAATCCATGGAGTTATTTGGCTGGCCCTCAAGTTCAAGTTCTGACATTTGGTGATCTGACTATGGCTAGCAGTTTGTGAAGCTCAGTTTCTTCAAATCTTAGTTTTTACTGAAAAGTATTCCTGTTCCAGGAGGCTGTCCTTGAACTGCTCATAGAAAATTTATCATTCCAGGGCCGGCCAAATAGCTCAGTGGATTAAAGTTCCTGCAAGCAGGCTCAGGGGCCGTAGGCTCTATCTTCTGGCCCTGCGTGCCAGCCCCACCCCCAGGGCAGTCTGAGACAGCAATTGTGACTGGGCGTGGTGGCGCGCACTTGTAATCCCAGCACTTGGGAGGCTGTAAACAGGCGGATCACTAGGAGTTCAGTCTATGCAGTGAGACCCTGTACACCCTGAACACCTCCCCTTAAATACAATACAAAACAAAATTTATCATTCTAATTAGATCGCTACTGGGAGAAAACAGAGTGTATTCACAAAGGCAGGACAAGAGGAGTAGAGGAGAAAAGTTCCTGCCACATCGAGGAACAATCTTCTTAATTTTTTATTCCTCATTTGTTGCACAGAAGTCCGTGTCTTGACAAGCACCGCCTAGCTTTGCTCTTGTGGTTATGTGAAATTTGATGCAACTGAATTTGGTAGACAATGTGCATCCATTAAATGTTTGCTTTTTAAAAAATTACACTGTATTTTATTAAATGAAAATTGGCCCCAAACAGAACTAGGAATCAAATATTGTCTTAGAGTAGAAGTAACTGCTAAGTTTGAAGCTTACACTGAATACTAAAATTTCCAACCCCTTTCTGCACTTCCCAATATCGAAGGAAAATATTGGAAGAAAGGATCTATGTACAGATAGAAGTAACACATCGGTGCAAATAAGCACAGTCGTCTGAGGGAGACATTTGCATTCCTCAAGTACAAGATGTAGCAAGAGTTTGCAAGTCTCATGGTGCAGATTTCTACAGTAATGCCAAAAATTGCAAACTTGAGGCACTTGCTCCATCATCTGCAGCTTACATTTGATTATGCTCATAAATTAATAGCAGCTTTAGAATTATAAGATAGAACTGCATTTTGGGTTACTGTTGGTGATCTTTTAATGTTTGCTTTTGATTAACTAAGAAAGCATTCACCTCACAGAATTACTGTAAAGATTAACTATGTTTCTGAAAATTTTGATATATAATAATATGTTATTGAATGGTTCATTGTTATTGGTATAGTTATTGTGGGGAGTCTCATGCTAAGGCATTTAAGAACTTTTCTGCATGGAGATGGTTGTCAATTTACTTAAGCACAAGTGAGACCACTTAGAGAGATGGGGTCAAGTCAGGATTAGATCGGACTGGTGAAAAATCCTTGGGAAACAAAGATTATATTTTAAGAAAAGGAGAAAAGATACATACATATTATAACTATAATAATATATGTATGACTATAATAGAATATGTTATATAAACTATATATTTAATATATATCACTCAGGAATCCAGGATGATTCATGCATCTTAGTCTCATAAGGATTTTTATGTCTCCATGTCAACAAATAAATCCCACTCAGTTCTCATCTAATGCCACTGTGTGGAGCTTGGCCCCGGAAAATGCTGAAATTTCACTATAGTATGAGCACATGCTGTGTGTGAGAGCATGTGAGAGAGCATGAATGGGAGAAGGAACCCTGGACATCACATCCAAGGAGAAGGGATTCCTGAGTGGTGGTGTCTGCCCAGGACTTTCTCTCTAGACCTCTGGAGGTTAAAAGTATAACCTGAGAAAAAAGGGAGAAGTTCTGAGCACTTACGTGGTTAGAGGGGTCATGACTAGCTCTGAGAAGGAAGTTATTTTTCTCCTTTCACTTTCAGTGTCTTCCACAACATTCTGCTTATCTTCATCCTAAATATCTCTTCTTCCTTTAATGCCACTGAGTTGGGCTTGCATTCTCTGGCTGCAGCCCTGAAGAGCTTTCTTTTTCATGTTAAGTCACACAGGGAGAGGATGCTCTCCATCTGCTGGTTGCCCTGTCACTTAGGGTGGGCTCAGAGGCAGGGAAAATGCAATTATCTCCTACCTTTGTGGGATTTTAAATGCTCTCACGGTCCCTCTAGAGCCTCACCCATGAGGAGCCTTCTGAGCATAGAGTGTAATTAATCCATGGTTTTATTTTGGATAAATAATCTCATCTAACTATTTCATTATTTATAGGTCTCAGGAATTTTTGCCTGCCAATTCTGTCATTTTTTTTTCCAGTTTCTATCTCCTCCCTCTCAGCATTTGTCTTCTTGTTTCTGGTAGGCTAAATCTCATTCAGCTTTTTTTTTTTTTTTTGTGGAACTGGGGATTGAACTCAGATCCTTGTGTTTGCCAGTCAAGCACTTATCCTACTGAGCCATCTCCCCGGCCCCTCATTCAGCTGTAAGGGAGGCTAGAAAAGGAGTCTTCATTCTGAATAGGCATAAGCTTGCCTTGTCTTGGAATGAAAAGATACTGAGAATCAATCTTGGGGGAATATTTAGGAAAGCTAAATCACAAAGACAGGTTTTTCTGTAGAGCTACCAAATTTGAAGTAGCTTCTATTTGTTCTGTATTACAGTCCTCAGTTATGTACTGCATCTGTGGAGGCATCTCCTTCAAGAGTTGACCAGACTGGGGCAGGGGAGATGGCTTAGTAGAATAAGCACTTCCCTGGCAAGTGCAAGAGCTTGAGTTCAATCCCTGGTTCAAAAAAAAAAAAAAAAAAGAAAAAGAACTGACCAGACCACACCCATGATGATGGTGCCATAGATACCATGGAGCTGAAAACTTCCTGTTTCCTGGTGGTGCCATGCCCATCATTATGTCATGCATACAGAACAAGCCTACTGAGTTGCCAGCCACATACAACTGTACCACATACAATTATGTTAGGTTCATCTTAATTAGTACTGAAAATAAGCAACTATGTTTTGATTTATGAACTTTTTTACTTAAACAGATACAGCGATATTTTATTTGTTAATATAATTTTTGAGAACAATTTTTTTTTTTCAGAACCGGGGATTGAATTCAGGTCCTTGTGCTTGCCAGGGAAGTGCTTACTCCACTGAGCCATCACCCTGGCACCTTGTTAATATAATTTTATGTTAATGTCTTACTCCTTTTTTGTTTGAATTATATAGCTATTTTAATACCTGAAATCATGTATATGATAATGTTTAAAATATTATTTGTAGGGAGAAAACCAATATAATCCTGCTATCGAAAAGAAAGTTCTGCCAAAGGAAAAAATACAGTGACTATACCAAGGCCAAAGAGCTTACCATACTTATGTGAACTTGTCTCAAGTATATTACTTTAAAGAATTTTACATGAAGACTTATTTTTTCTTTGTTTTGTACAACAAAATTTATATAATACATGATCTCCAGTCATGTGTGGTGGTACACGCCTGCAATCCCAACACTCAGGCGGCTGAGGCAAAGGGAATCATTGGGAGTGTGAGTTCAGCCTGGGCTACCAAGTGAGCTCAAGTTCAGCCTGAATTGCATAGCAAGACCCTCTCTCAGAAAGACAGAAAGAAAAAAGATTTACAATCAAAAGTTTTCAAATTCTTAAATCTTCAGAGATAAACTCTGAAAAGTTCTACAAGTACAAAGCATCAATCAAATTGTTTTTTAAATTAAATTTTAACTACAGAAGTGATGGTGTATACATACATGAATTATTCCTTTTGTGGGAAATTTGACAACTGTCATTTCAGGCACCATCAATTTTTCTTTTCTCGTCCCCTCAATTCTTGGAGCCAGATTGCTGAGATATGTTTGCAGACTTCTGGAAGTTGCCTGAAGATTTTTCTCCCCCTCCCCATGTTATCAACTCATTCAGAAGGACAAGGATCAGATGATTTCAGCCCTGAGACAGCTCTGTATGAGCTTCTTCACCTGCAAACTAATGATGTGTGCTTCACTGTTCAGAAGATCTGCTTTGGGTCCAACTTTCAAATGTGAAATAGTAGAATACTCTGTCCACCTGTAGTCTCCTTTAAGATAGTGCTGTAGAAGAGAGTGGACAATTATTTTCTCCAGTTCCTCACGAGGCAGTGTGGGAGTGCAGATACCGGCCGCTCTGTTTCCCTGGGCCCTTTCCCATCCAAGAATTCATGGGTTTAAGTGGAGTGAGTTTTTCATTCAGTTCCTCTGCCTGCTTCAAGATCTTGATTAGATCTCTGCAGTACCCTGTCATATTCTTTTTTTTCAAAAGAAACGTCTTTGCAGCAGTTGGCACACATTTTGTTGCATGCCTCTGAGTTCCCCACTTCATGGAAATGTTGAGCCAGCAATACTTGGTGACATTTGCTTATATTTTGACAGTAGGAGACCATCTCATCAAGCTTCTGTTGTCCCACATCTTCCATGACCACCACAGAGCTTATTCGGAATATATCTCCAAAGCTGTAATACAAGATACTGTCTGCTCTCACTTCATCTCGACGCACAGGCTCACTCTCATCCCAGTAATTTTCCATGGATTTATTCATTGAATGATGAATAAAAAATCTCACATTTAGCTTATCAATTCCCATACTAAATGCAACTGTTGCCACTACTACCTGAAGTTCATTGGCTGACCACTTCGTGTGAGTCTTGGTTTTATCTTCTGGTTCCATATTGGCATGATAAGCCCCAGCATGAATTCCCAACTTCTGTAAAAAAGTTAATAGTAACTTGTTTAGAGTCTTTCTGAGAAAAACAATATATGATTCCTGATTGCCCTTTGTATTGGCCATTAAAAGCTTTATAATATTCTCAATAAAATCTTCTGTTTGATGGCTTTTGCTGAACCTCATAATAAAGATTTGAATGATTAAAAGAAGGTGTAAAACACTTTTAAACACACAAAATTTTCTGAGCATCCTTTAAAACATGGTTTGTTGCTTTGCAGTCAGCCCAATTAGAGATGTGTTAGGGAACTGCCACTTCAGCATGGCAAGGGCTTTATAATCAGGCCCAAAATCCTATCCCTGCTGACTGCAGCAGGGCACTTCATCCACTGCGATCCGACTGAATCTCCTTGCCTCATCGGCTTTCTCTAGTCTTCACATAAACATTTTGCTTTTTTTCAATCTTCTCTGGAGTCACATAAATTAGCTTTAACTTGGAGCTTTTATTTACCATTTCAGCATGAACCCATTTCATATGCACCTTAGAACTGGAACCATTTAACATGGTACCTGAAATTCCTAATCATTTTAAAACCATTAATTAATTGGTCTTCCATAAGAGAGATCAATGGGCAAATTACAAGTGTAAAACCATCTGCACATAATGGTGGTAACATAAGCTCTTCCCACCAGCTATAGGCATAACCAGAATTATCTCCTCTCCAGTCATTGCTACCTTAATGGTTTCAAGCTGAAGTGGCCTGAACTTCTGCAGTTTGAAGACATTTTGCAAAACATCCTTAATTTTATCAGACCATGGAAAATCTTCTTTATTCCAAGCAGCTGGTAAAGAATTGCACTCTTTCCTGGCCCCAGCATCTGAATTATCTAAACCTTGCTTTATATTCTTCGTTAAGCCTAATTTTTTCTCAAGAAGCTCCTGCTGCCTTTCCACAAGCTCTTGAATTTGAATGTTGACTGCATGCATTTCACAGACCACAGAATCCAGTTCCTCTGTTAGGGCTGAAACAGATGCCATTTCTGAAAACTGGAGATCCAAATTTCTTTCTATCTCAGTCACTCTCCAATAAAAGCTTCCCCTGGCTTATGAATTTAATGTACCTTAACTTTATTGTTTTAGAATGAGGCCAGGTGGGCAGTCAAATAGCTGAGCAGATTAAAGCACCTGCAAGCAGGCACAGGGGTGTGGAGTTCAATCTCTGAGCCTGCTGTGCCAGCCGCACCCCTGGGGCACACTGAGACAGCAATTGAGACTGGGCACCTGTAATCCCAGCTCCTGGGAGTCTGTAAACAAGTGGATCACTACAATCAAACACCCTGTAGACCCTTCCCTAAAATACAATAAATAAATAAATAAATAAATAAATAAATAAATAGGAGAGAGGACAGGATTAGGATAGTAGTCTTTCTACTTATAAAAAAGAAGCTTACTGCATACAATATGCTGTGTGATAGAAGTGTAACCTCATACATATATCTCTTATTTGCATCAGGAGGCCATACAGAATAACGGACCTGCAGCATCTTAGTGTGTATGTGCGCACTGTGTGATGTTCATACCACTAAGAGATCATTCAGGAACATGTATTTCAGGACTTGTTTCATAGTTAAACAGTGCTTGATGATATTTTGTTTTCTTGTAGCAATTTAGTAGATATTGTACTGTTTACTTGTTAAATACTCTCTCCTCTTACATTCTAAGCCCCATGTCACAATGCCAATGTGTACAATGGCGTCTTCCATACGTATTTGTTAACTAAAAGAATGAATATGTTTCCTTTTCAAATTTTGGGTGGTGGACTCACTAAATATTTATTTTTTTGAAGCAGATAGTTTATTCACTGACCAAATCATAAAAACACCATGGTAGATACCTTAGTTCATCCTTCTGATAAGCCTGTTGATCTGGTCTTCCCTGTTTCCAGCATCTCCACCTTCCACAAAATGGGTGGTCTTTTTCTTCATTTCACCTCAAGGAGATGATAACTTGATCAGCTACAGGAAGTTATTTGCCTCTTTGAAGTGTTTTCCAACAGTCTAGATCTCATGAATCAGATCCTCCATGTAGATGATGCCATATTTACCAAGAAACCGAGCAATTAATGAATTATCTCTCAAGGCAGTTCACTTCTTATTGATTTTGCCATTGCCACGCTTGTATATTAGTTCATTCACTGACTTCAGGTTTGGGTGCCCCCATGCAATGCATGGCTCCACAATTCTCAGCATGTTAATTGAAGCCTTGTTGAGCTTAATGAAGGTACCATTGAAGATCTGGCGAAGGCGAAGAAGCTGCAACACCTTGCGGACCTTTGGGCTCACACCATTGATACCCCTGATTTGGATGACAAATGCCAGTTTGGGCTCTGCAGGGACACACAGGTTGCCAGTTTTCCTTGCCATCCTAGCCATTCGGATCTCAGTTCTGTACATCTGTCTGTATTCCTTACGATAATGCCTGGCTTTTTCATAGATGAGCTTTCTCCTCACCTTGTGAAATGTCTTCTTTGCAAGAAAGTCTGAGAAACTTCATTCTCAAGTGCTTTATCTTCAATTCTTCAAGATGTCTTTGCTTTTTCTTAAGGCTTTCTGGCACAGCAGGAACCTTCTTTTTCTTTTCTTCTACACCCTCCATGGTTTCAGCCAGAAAAGAGGATATTATTATTGCTATTTTCTTTTATGTAGTTGGTACAGTGTCTCACTACATAGCTTTGGCTCATAGTGATCTTCCTGTTTACAGACTTCTGAGTGCTGGGATTATAATAGTGTACCACCATGCCCAGACTCGGTGCCCAGCTCAGTGAGCTCAGTGGTGGAGGCTGCACTGCATGTGGTGCCAGGGTTCGAACCCTGGTCCCTGTGCTTGCCTAAGCAGGTGCTTGGTCCCCTGAGCTATCTCACCAGCCCTCACTAAATATTTTGTATGAAAAGAATGACATTATCTATTGCTTAAAAAACTATATATATATATATATATATATATATATATATATATTGCATCCATGCCTTAATAACCACAATGTTCTGTTTATACATATTGTGCCATACTAAAAGGATTTTCCAGCATAGTTGCTCTATATTTATCTTTGCCAAATAACCAGCATCACATACATTTTCTCTGATTCAATTACCAAACTATCACATCTGGTCCCATGTGACTGTCTTCTGTGTCTCGGCCAGATTAGACAATACACTCGGTTTACTTTCCAGCTTCTTCCTCTTGCTGCTCAGATATATCAGCTCATACAAGGAAATGAGAGCAATGAGAAATATGACTCATTCTTGCTCATGGATATCTATCTATCTATCTATCTATCTATCTATCTATCTATCTCCCAGCAATGATAAACTAGAATTAGTGTTTACGTTGTGCTTTATACGTGTATATGAAGTGCATGTGTGGGTGTATATTTACAGATGTATATACTCTCACATCTATTCAGATCAACTAGTTCTTAGAAGCAACCAGCAAGATAGGTACATCATCACCCTTCCTTTACAGATTCAAGAACAAACAATTTAGGGAGAAAAAAGTTGCCTCAACAAATACATTGCAGCAACCACAGTCAGGCTGAGTCTCTCATACTCACCATCTGTTCTTTACATAGATTCTGAAAAGCACTTAATTTTCTTAAAGGACCAGATTTAATAGTTCTCGTGAGACAGAAATGCTATAGTAGACCTGATCATGTCTCATGCTCTTCAGCCAGGAAAATCAGCACGGCTACTTTCAGATGCATAGTTACATCAAATATTTGATTTTATAATTCTGATGAAATCTTTGTAGGTGACCCAGGCCTGCAAAATTCAGTCCTTAATGAAAAGAGATGGTCTCATTAAAGCAAAAGTGTGTCTGTTGCTCTAATCGATGGAATCAAGACTCAAATTAAAGGCACGGAGTCAGTATGCCTATCATGTCTTATTACCAGGGCCTAACACACAGTAAGCCCTAGGGGTCATCTGTTAAATTTTTGGTATCACTATTGATTTTACTGTTGAAGCATTTTCACTTGAAAAACAAATCCCTTCCTTTTGCCGATCCTCTCATTGCTCCTTTCTCAGACCTGCCAGGTGAAAAGTAAATGGTCTTTTTGGAAGACTTCTCAGTCCATCTACAGAAAAGCAGAAGTCGCACTATTTGTTTAAGAATTTTCCACCACTCCCTTAGTCATATAGTTGCTCCTTTGCAACTGGTCCCTAGGAGGGGGCGGGACTTCCAGGAAAGTGTGTCGTGGTTATTTTCTATGACTCACAGAACTGTGACCCTGCGGCTGGCTCCCCTGCTCCTGAAGGTCCAGAGCCTCTTCCTCCGGGTCCTTCTTCCGTGCCTCCGATCTGCTGGAGCTTGTTCTAACAACAGGTGGGGAATTTAGTCCTTGACTGTGATCCTTGGTGATTTCCACGGACTTGACAGTAGAGAGAATTTTGAGGGAGTTGGAGGGGCCATTGAACTATCTTCTAAGGATCTCAGGTCCCCTCTTGTAACTACTTTTCTCTTTACTTTTCTTCGTCTTTCCTTCTCAGCCAACTGATTTTGTATGTTTATGCTGTGAAAATATGGCTTTAAGCTTCCATTCCAGTGAATTGCAGCCTGTAAATCTTTCTATAAAGCAGTGTAAGAGCTTTGCACTGTCCCTTGTGTAAATGGGGCTGCACTAAAAATCTAGGACTCGATATTTGAAGATTAAATCACTCTGTTTCTGTGCGGGTTACACTGTGCACCGCTGATCTGGTTGGAGGGACTCAAGGCCTTCCACCTCCTCCCCCGAACCAGAGGGGAGGGCTGTGACCACACTGTGGTCTGTGCCACACTGCTCCTCTCCTTCCCACCTGCAGCTTAGTGGTTCTAACTTAGTGCCTCTGAGAACCTCAGGTGTGTCCACCTCAGATAGCTCACTGGCTCAGGGAGAAGCCTGCCAGGGACTCACGTTCAGGCTTTGATCTCCTGCTATCCGCAGTCTTTACCCTATCTGTAAAGACTTTCCAGTCCATCAGCTGTTTGCTCCTGTGTGAGTCTTTAAGTTTCTAGCTGATATTACTAGAGATTTTTCAATTATCCACCCTCAACCTGTTGTTCTTGAAATAATTTCCTGCACTTAGGATTTCCCTGGAAGCCTGTTTCCTCAGCAGTTTTCTGTCCCTTCAGCTGCCATGGTTATCTGGAGTGCTGTCAGAACACGAGGCATTTGCCACATTTAATCTTTGTACAGTTGCTATAAATGGCAGATGCACAATGTTGAGCCTGATTTCTTGGTATGGATTTATGAGAACAGAACTTGGTGTACAGGAAATACCACTGATATCATGGACACATAATTAGCATAAACTTTGCTTTGGGTTAAAGGCAAGTATTTTTTTGCTTGTCTTCTCTTTCTATTTTCATTGCTGTGGATTAAACCCCTGGCTTTATGCAGCCAAGATAGGTGCTTTACCATGAGCTACAGTCTCAGCCTTAAAATGTGTTTTAAATGTAGCTGTGCACACAGAGCCTAGAAGTAGTCCTGCCAAAAGCTTCAGAATCCCTCAGAGTGGGATTGTTCTAGGAGAAAAAGCTCTCTTTCTCAGAGGCCCCCCTTTTTTCCCAACCAGCAGATCATAGGAAGGACAGAGTTCTCAGGGACACGTGTGTCCTAGGCCTGTAAGTAAGCTGTGGGGGTCCTGTTTCTTCAGCACGGTCTGTGCTTTGTGCGATTTCATTCTAGCTCCTCAACGTGAAAACTTCCCTTACTAGTCCTAGATATTGAACTGCAGGTCATACCACAAAGAGAGTCAAGCTAGTTACCTGCTTAGTTCAGAGTTGTCCTGGTGCAGCTTACCTTGGGGCCCATCATTAGGATCAAACCCACCTGTAGACTCATTGGATAAAAGAATCGTGCAAATCCAAAGTAGACACATGGAAGTCATCTCTCTTTGTTACCATAGAATCTTGAGGTTCCCTGAAGTTATGACACCTATTCAATATTCTTAAGGAGTGAGGTATCAACACACTTTTGAAAAAGCAGTATTATTGTTGGAAACAGTCGTAGCATGTTTCAGAGATTTCCTGTTAGTGGATATTCGGTGAATCTTGCAGCTTGCTTATTTGGGGCTGGCTTTTAGGAGCTACCTTATCAGAATCATTGCCCCTTTTTCTTCAATTTTATTTTTCCTAACTCCAATACTAACTCTGCATGCCCTCTGATGCCAAACAGAAGAACATAGGTACTGGTGCTTCAATGGAAAACTCTCACATACCCCTCTGGGTGTACTGTGTATCTTTCCACAGAAATCCTTTATCATCATGGTACGTGGCTGTGGTCTGCTCACTCGCCAGAATCAACCAGGTGAGCCTGATGCTTGACTCCTGCTTGCCACTGTATCTTTGGTACCCAGCACCCAGTGCAGTTCCTGGCCTGCAGGGGAAACTCTACAAAAGCTTGCTGAATTCCTGAACCTGATCTCTCACCAGTGGCACTGAAGAATATCTCTGTGGCTGTGTCCATCCATGAGTTTGTGGCAGGTGTGTCTGCAACCTTACACTATGAGAATGAGGAAAATGTTGCCTTGGAAGCCTTCTTTGTGTTTCCCATGGATGAAGACTCTGCTGTTTATACCTTTGAGGCCTTGGTGGATGGGAAGAAAATCGTGGCAGAATTACAGGACAAGAATCAGGTACCAGAGATAGATACAGTATCTATGTTTTCCTTACTGCACACATTTTAAGATCTCTGCTAAATGAAACCTCACAAAAAATGCTATTTGTTGAGTGGTCTTTCTTTCACTCCTTTCTAATTGTTATTTTCCTTGTTGTTCAGTGGTGGTGGGGGGTCCATTGGAGTCATTCAGAAGATAGCTGTGATGTGACAAGGGCTGTCACAGCCCCTCTGTGATGGACAGTTTTCTGCAGTATTCATCCCTTCATTTGATGCTACCTTTCCTTCCTACTGGTATTTTCTGAAGGCTCATGCCAACTATGAGGATGCCATCTCTCAGGGCTTCCAAGCCTATCTACTAGAAGAGGACAAGTGCTCCAGAGATGTCTTCTGTTGCAATGTGGGGAACCTCCAGCCTGGGGCGAAGGTTGCACTCACCCTGAGGTATGTGCAGGAGCTGCCCCTGGAAGCCGATGGAGGCCTACGCTACGTGCTCCCAGCTATCCTGAATCCGAGGTATCATCTCTCTGGTGAGTATCTCTCTTACTAGGTTGGTGGTATAATTGGTGGTAAATTCTCTGAAGTCTACAGATGTGTTGAAAACTGTTGGCAAGGATAATTTTTGTAGGGCGGACTGAGGGCAGTTGCCTTGATCTGAAGACTCCTGTCATGCCCTTGGAGGACCTGCCCTACACACTTGCCATGGTCACCACCATCAGTTCTCAGCATGGAATCGAAAGGGTCCAGTCCAACTGCCCCTTGAGCCCCATGGAGTACCTTGAACATGATAAGACTTCTGCTCAGGTAATTAATAAGACAGTTCTGCTGTTTCCAGCGCTCCTTTTGTATGGGTCTTACTGTGGTCTCATCCCAACCTTCTCCGTCTATTCCTCGCTTTTTGCCATTAACCCTGAGGGAGGTGCACTCTTATTCCCAGTCAATGCCTGGAGTCTGTTCTCCCCCCTGCTTGTGGTCATGTTCACTTTGTTATTTCAGGTTGTTTTCTTTTTTAATTTTAAAAAGAAGAGAGAGAAGAAAAAAACACAAAGGCAAAAACAAAGCAATAAAAACAGTACAGAATCTCAAAACAAAGTTTGTAAAGACACGTGTAGCTCTCTATTCTGACCTCAGTCCCAGGTATCAACGAGTAATGTTTCTAAGGCAGCTCCTTATCTGATCCTTATATCAGGTTTCCTTGGCTGAAGGACACAAGTTTGATCGGGATGTGGAAATTTTGGTTTACTACAGTGCGGTGCACAGCCCCAGTGTTGCTGTGGAGATGGAGATGCCTGAAAGGAAGCCAGGTATTTTCTGTCTCCCTGTGTAGTCACTTGGGAGGAGACAATGCTGCCTTGGAATCATCTTCATCTTCCTTTGTCTTTCCCTCATTCAGTACCAGGTAGAAGATAAATGTGACATATTGAAAATGCCTACCCAGTAGCACTCAAAAATTAATGCCATGTTATTATGTGTTATAGAGAAAGTTAAGTAGATTCATAGATAATTGGGCAAAGGAAATGAACAGATAATTCATTAGAGAAAAGAGTCAATTATAAATATGTGATAATGATTGGTCTTTACAGAAAAGCAAATAAAATGCAATTTTGACTTTCTAATCTTTCAAGAAGTGACAGTTTAGTTTAGATATTCTCCAAAGCCTCATGTAGTAGTAGGTGGGGTGTTTTTGGGAGGTGGCTGGATCTAGAGTGTGTGATGTTAGAATTACACATATTACACTCGGTAATATGCTAGGTTCAAGGGCACTAATATTAAGGATGTGAGTGCTGCCTGCTAAGTAGCCTGGATAAAGCACGATGGGTGAGAAGAGCTATGGTCACCCTTTGTTGCTGTGCTCCCTTCTGCCCACCATGAACGGTTTTTCCTGCGATGCCTGTCTGCCAGGCCACCCTGCCTTAGAGCCAGCCAAGTATGGACTGAAAGCTCTACAAACTTCAAGCTAGGAAAACTTTTCCTCCTTTAAATTTGGGTGTCAGGTATTTAATTGCAAGAAAAATAGCTAAGACACAAGCTAAATTTTTTTCAAATCTGATAATGCCTTCAGATTTAGAAGGTGTGGCAGGTTTGGGATTCTCAGATTGCTTGAAGCAAAATAACTTGATGTCACACTTTACAACAAAATGGTTTTATAAGTCAAAACACATGCTCATTTCAGTAATTCCAGTTTTCAGAATATCCCCTAAGAAAATAAATCTAAATATAAGTAAAACTATGCATGGAGATCTGCTAATATCAAATATTAATAATCAAGATGCCTTAAGGGACTAAATTCAACATGGCATCGATAACTTGATGTGCTATTATGTAATTACTAAAGTAATATGACAAAGTAACTTGATAAAAAGTCCTCCAAGAATGGAAAGTGAAAGAACCTAATTCATACACATTTCCTCTATTAAAGTAACCAATGAATTAGATAAATAAATATATAGAAAGCATGTATCTAGCAATTATAGCTAGATAAAAACAAATTTTGCATCTTAATTCTCTTTATAATAAATAAAACTTTTATTGATTGATGTTTTTCATATCTATATGTAGTGTCATCTCTGGTTCTTTCTTGCTTATTGTAATACATATAAATAAGAAATTTTAACATTTTAATTATTTTAAGTGTAGGGATCAGTGGCCTTAAGTAACTCACACTGTGAAATAGTCAAACTTGTCCACCCCAAAAACCATTTCATCTTGCCTGGTTTATTAATTTGTATGACTAAGCTGAGCTTTTTAGAGGGTTTAATTTTTGTTTATTTATTTATTTTACTGTTAATATTTCTCTTTAATTTTTTTTTAGAAAATTATTTACTTATTTAGTATAGGGTCTGGCTAATGCAGCTTAGTCACAGTGATCCTTTTGTCTCAGCCTGCTTAGCACTAGGATTACAGGCATGTGCCACCGTACTCCAGTTTTGGTGGCCAGGTTGGCATGGGACTGGCAAGACAGGCTGTACTGGGGATCAAACCCAGGTCTTTGCACTTACGCTTAGACTACCGGGCTATCTGTCTGGAGTTTTTAATTTTTCTCAACTGGAAAATATTCCAGGATACATAGGCTGAGGTTTTCCTGTATCAGAGCTGGCATAGTCCGCATTAGTCTGCTGCTGGTGTGTGCTGCACTGGATGGAGGGACCATGACCATGACAGAAAGGACACCACCACTTCTAGAGCATTTCTACATATATACAGTGGAAGCATACTAATTCACAGTGAGATGCTGAGGTTAAGCTTTCCCTTGTGTACCTAGAGCTGCTGCGAAGACAGTTCCCTGACGTTGGTTTCCCTGGGCAAGGGATTGCAACCCTTTCAGAGCTGTCAATGATAAAAACAGCCTGCTGAGGCACCAGTGTTGTAGGTTTCACCACCACTATCCTAGGCCATCCCATTAGAAATTGTAGACAAATATTGAAATGTGAAAGATATAAGATATAGACAGTGAATTTTAGAGAAATATTTCTGAAATGAATACATAGCATGAGATTAATAATAAATTGCACATTGAAAATAAATAATTTACAAACTTAAGTGAATATAACAATAAAATTTGTCCAAAATAAAAATGAAGAAGAAAGAATTTACAGATCAGTCATATAATAGTTCACTCTGAGTCAAAAATCAAGAAACTGTATATTCATATAATTAGAATTCTCAAAGTAGAAAGAGTTAGGCAATAAATATTTAAAGATTTAAAATTTCTGAATTTAGTTGAACTTATAACACCACATTTTCAAGAAAAATGAAACTTTTGCACAACAAATTTGAATAAAATCATGCCAACATACAAAAAAATGAAATTATCTAAAACTTATTGTAAAGAAAAAAATCATTAAAGTATATACATAAAAATATTAGCTATGGAAGAACAAAATTAAATAGCATCTTATTCCACATTAGAAAGATAGAAAAAAAACTAAGTCTGTAAGAAACTAATTAAAGGACTGAAAGAAAAAACTTGTCCTCTTTGAATTTTACACTTAGTAAACATACCTTTGAAAACTAGAAGTAAAATATTTTCCAGTTATACAAACTTGAAATATTCTAATACCTCCAGACGTAGCATATAGGGAATAACAAAATCAATATTCAGAAGGCAAGAGAAGTTGCTGTATGGTCCTGGATAAAGAATAAAGAGTTCTTTATTTTTCATTTCTAAAAATTAAAAAAAAATAAAGGGAGTGCTGGGGAGATGGCTCAGTAGAATAAGCGCTTGCCTGGCAAGCGCAAGGGCCTGAGTTCAATCCCTGGTTTGGCAAAAAAAATTAAAAAAAAATCAAAACAATAGTTATGCAGGACTATGTAAAATATATTAGATGAACTCATTTAAAAGGTCATTAAAGATTTCTATGAAACAATATCAATCTTATGTCGGGTTATACAATATTTTTTTATGTATATATGTGCGAGTGTGTGTGTGTGTGTGTGTGTGTGTGTGTGTGTATAAAAGACAAGGAAGAAGTAATATAAAGTCAATGGAAAATGGAAATACACTTTTTAAAATTTCTAATACTAGAAAATATTATACCATGTCTTTTAAGTAGATTGTAAGTGAAAGATACAGTATAAATTTTAAAACAAAAATTAAGATTAAGCAATATTCAGAAAATTAAATATTAATTAATTAAAAATCAAATATTTCAAAGCAATTGAACTAAGAAAAAGTTTTCATGATAGTAAAGAATTACTAAGGATAAAACAAGATAAATACTGGAATGGCAAATAAATGACCAGCACTTCTTACAGTTTGGGGATAAGGTATCGCACAATGTTCTAGTATGTTGTAGACATGTATAGTATCCATGACGCTTACTGGTGGCCAGGTGTCACTTGTGGGACTGAGCTGCTGCTAGTTCCTTGATATCCACCCTGTAGACCCAGATAGAATCATGACCCACGGGGTGCAGGAGAAGTCTATTTGTAGAGTGTGCTGATGGAAATATTTTGCTGTTGTATGCAAAGAATAACTGAAAGACTACTTCGGTATACCTCTTATACTCCTATGTTGAATTGTTTTCCCTATTTGGTGGGTTCTTTCCATTCTCATTTATAGAGTTGTGATCATTTTGCTCCCTCTCTAGAACATCTTTTAGTTGTCTGTGTAGGCTTGGCTTTGTCATTATTAAATTAAGTTGTTCTTTGTCATGGAAGTATTTCACTTCCCCATTATACCTGAAAGAGAGTTTTCAGAGGGTATATTTGTCTGGGTTGGAATTTGTTTTTTTCCAAGAATTGTAGCACTTTGCTCCGTGCTCTTCTTGACTTGATGTTTTGTGAAGAGAAATCTGCCATTATTCTGATGGGGTTTCCTTTGAATGTGATCTGTTTCTTTTTTTTTTCTTTTTCTTTTTTGTTTTCTTTTATTTCTTTCTTTCTTTTTTTTTTTCCAGCCTTTAATATACTGTTCCTGTGCTGAATTTCTGGGATCTTTATTATATGTCTGGGTATGTTTTCAATTGACTTGATGTTATTTGGAGTTCTATATGCTTTGGTTTTCTGAGTTTCAGATTGTTTCCCCATATTTGGGAAGCTTTCTGTTATAACTTCCATCCACATTCTTTTTATATCATTTGTATTGACTCCTTCCTTCTCATTGATGCCTACTAGTCTCACATTGCTCATCTTTGCATCATCTTGCAGGTGTTGAATTATTTTTTCCTGCATCCTAGTTGTTTTTTAGAGATCTTTTCTTACTTTTGCACTAGCTGCAATGGTGTCTTTAAGGTCTGAAAGTCTATTTTCAGTTTCATTCAAATGGTTTTGCCAGCTTGTGATTGAGGTTTTAATTTCCTGTATATAACTTTGAAATTTGCTTCATGCATTCTGTTTCTTTCCTATATTGCTTATTTAAGGATTCCATCATTTTTATATTCTGCTTTATTTCTTTATCAGTGTCTTCTCTAGAAACACTTTGTACTTCTTTCATTATAGTTATTATTTCTTTTTTTTGCTTCAGAAATTATTTCAGATCTGATTTCCTCTATACCTTTCTGTAGTTGGTTCTTACTTCTGATGCTATCGTTTCAGAGATTTCAGGTGTGGGATTTCCAATTTCTTCTATGCTAGTGTCTTCTGCATTTGTTCTGGGTTGGCTTGGGGCCTGAGACTGCATTTTATTCCTTCTCTTTATCATTTTGTATAGCACTGTCTTCTGACCTTTGGTGTAGAGCTTAGGTAGAGTTATTACCTTAGCACCAGGTCCGGATCTATCAAGTTCAAACTGGTCCATGTGGGTGTGACTTAGGTCTGGCTGCTGTGTTCCACTTCTTCCTGCCGCAGCCCTTGGAGTTGAACCCTCTGTGCTACTCTGGCAAGATGTTCTGCTCCTGAATCAGCTGGGTGGTTCTTGCCTCTAGCCTCTTCCCATGGAGTTCTGCTGCAGGGTTCCATGCCTGGCCTTTGTTCTGGGTAGAATGAGTCCATTGCGGACCTGGCAGGCCCCAGGCAGTCTCACTCACATGCTGGGCCTGGGCTTTGGGTCCTTGAGTTCTTTATATATTCTTTTTTTTTTTTTAATGGCACTCAGCCTGCCTGAGGGTGGGGCTGGTATGGCATGTGGTGCCAGGGATTGAACCTAAACTTGCCTAAGCAGGTGCTTTAGACAGCTGAGCTATCTTGTTGTCCCCTTTATATATCCTTGATGTTAATTCTCTGAGGTATATCTGGTGAATTATTTTCCTATTCTGTAAATTTTTCCTTCACTCTGTTGGTTGTCTTTTTGTTTTTTTTTTCTGTGCAGATGCTTTTTAATTTGATATGATCCCGTTTGTTGAGTTTTGGTATTATGTCTTGTGCCATTGTGGTTCTGTAGAAAGACCTTGCCTTTGCCTATGTCTTCAAGAGTTGTACCTCTTTTATTTTTCAGCAAGTGAAATGTTTCTGTTCAAGATTTAGATTCTTGATTAATTTTGATTTTAGTTTACTACACATTGACATATATGAGTCTTGACATGATATTCTGCATGTGGATATCCGGTTGTCCCAGAAGCCTCTATTAAAGAGGATACCTTTTATCCAGTGTTTGATTTTTGGCTTCTTTGTCAAAGATTAAGTAGCTGTATGTGCAGCACAATTTGTAATAGCCAGACCTTGGTAAACAGTGTATATGTACATTAACAGATGAAGGATAAGGAAAATATAATATTCATGCACAAGAGAGTACTGTGTTGCCATTAATATAGACCTGAGGTATTTTTGATACATAAATGAATGCAACTTGAGAACATAATTTTAATTGAAGTAAGTTAGACATATAAGCTCAAATATTGTATGGCTTATTTTATATGTAAAACACAAAGTGAAAAATACAAGAGATAAATAGGTTGTATGGAGAAGTTAAAAAACTTCAAATTACATATTCTGTCATTTCAAATATATTTTAATGTATGTGCTAAATGTTTCACTTATTCTATGAGTTTATCTTAACAGAAAAATAAGTTTTGTGTTACATTTGGCTTTCTTTGTTTCTCTTTTGTAAGAATCTTTCTGGTTTATATCTTGTACTCTGAGTAACTACTTTGAAGATAATGATATACAGTATATTAGCTATTGTTTACTTATTCATTTATTTATTTTGCGGTACTGGGGATTGAATTCAGGACTGAGCTATCTCCCTGGCCCTTGTTATTCTTATTTTGTTATGATTTTGAAAGTTTTCTAACAAAATAAAAAAGTAAATAAGAAATCATTAGGAACATAGAAGAAGAAAAAAGTATGATTCCTAGAATTTTTAGAAGTCTTGAGTTCTTTTCATCTTACAAGCCCTTATTCTTTCTGTGTAGATAGTTTGATGGGAAATCCAGTGGTCATGGTGAGTTTCTATCCAGATATCCCAGAAGTTGAGGCGTCAATGATCTGCGGGGAATTTGTCTTCCTCATGGACCGCTCAGGAAGCATGCAGACCCCTTTGAGTAAGCAAGTCAGGTCTCAGCTGCGCATAGAGGCAGCCAAGGTAAAAATGAGCTTTCTCCTTTCTTGAGTCAAGTCGCTCACTGGAATGGGGTGTATCTGAATAGTTCTTAGAGGTTCCATGTGGAGCTGCAGGCCTGTGGTCCAGCTGAGTGACAGCTAGCATGAATACCATGCAGATAGCTTTAAAATAGAGGGGGATGAATGCTTGATGGCTACATACTGAAGAGTTAGATTGGTGGAGTCTGAGAGACATTCACTCTGTCTCCCTTTCCTTTCTTACCATCAGGAGACATTGATTTTGCTGTTGAAGAGTTTACCACTAGGCTGTTATTTCAACATCTATGGATTTGGATCTTCCTTTGAGGCATTCTTTCCGTAAGTCCAAGAAAAGGTCATAGAGAGTCTGTAAATATGCTCCCTAAGGCTGACCAGGTTGTTGAACAGGTTACTGAGTACTGATTTGAGACCTGGTGATTGCAGGTAGGATTATGATTTGATGGGGTGCCTTAAAAGGGCAATGTGGAGCTGCCTTCATCCTGTAACCAGGTATGTTTGTTTCTCTCAGGGAGAGTGTGAAGTACACTCAGGAAACAATGGAGGCGGCAGTGGCGAGAGTTAAGGTCCTTCAAGCAAACCTAGGTGGTACTGAAATCTTGGCACCACTCCAGAAAATTTTCAGGGGATCACCTATTCCCGGCCACCCCCTACAGGTAAGAATGGGATTATAGCCAGCAGCAGGGACAAAGAAAGTGGCAACTACTGAAGAATCTCTGCCCCTAAACTTCACTGTGGGTGTAAGTATGATCAAAGTCTGTTGTCATACAAGAAAGAAAAGATGAGAAATTTTCTTCCTTCTTAATTCCATGTGAGGGACAACAGAAGTGCTTTTGTAGAGGCCACAAAAGCCTCATAGGAATCTATTTAGGGAGGACCTGAAGATTCCCAGAATTCCAAGCTTCTCTGTGGGAGCCTGGTGAGGTGCCCTGGAACACCAGGGCTCCTGTTTGAAGAGACATCTGAGCATGCACAGTGAAACAGCAGGGTTTTCAAGGGCAAATTCTGGTGACGTAGCATGAACTTGACAGAGGCCTGATGAATGCCTTTCCCTGTCCAGCTTTTTGTCTTCACAGATGGAGAAGTTGCTGACACCTTTAGTGTAATTAAAGAAGTTAAATTCAACAGCACAAAACACAGGTATGACCAGAACATGATTCCTCCTGTGGTGACCAGAGCTTTGAAGTATCATATGAGGTCTAGTACCAGTGTTGACCTTGTACACAGGGAAGAAAAACAATGATGAAGTTTGGGCATACTTGCTGACAATTGACTTTTTTCTACAGTAGTTAAAAGTACTTTTCTAAATAATATCAATAATACAGCAAGCTCACTGTTCTTTAAGTGAGTTTTTTATTGTTAAGTAAATTTGTAATAACCATAGTCAACAAAAGAAACCATAGGGGGCCGGGGGAGATGGCTCAGTGGAATAAGTGCTTCCCTGCCAACACAAGGGAAGTTCAATCCCTGGTACT
>NW_004524656.1:710706-729819 GCF_000260255.1 Octodon degus | reverse complement strand
TAGAGCAGCTCTCTGGACTTATAACTCCACTTAGTGTTATACCAGAGCTAACGGGTTGTTTGTGCTTGATTTTAAATTAAAGCAAGTGAATTATACAGTATTGTTTTTCTTTTTGTGAATACAGCTTTTATCATTTTCAACAGTATGTTGAGATGCAAACATTTTTATATTTAGCTATAATTTTCTTTGGTTTATAATATTCAATGGAAAATAATAGATGCTGTAATGCTATCACTTATTTTGATTCTCAGGCTCATGAGCTTTAGTGTGAGGGTTAAAAATATTTCTGTGAACATTCTTACATTTTTGTATGTATATTTTTCTCATGCATATTTATATAGTTGACTATTTGTATCTGAAGGTTCTGCTGTCAATTTTGACAAAGCAGTTTTCACTGTATTGGTTATCGTACATCTTCAAATGATTTAAATTTTATAAAAGGAAATGTGTAGATTTTATGGAGATACTACATTATATCTCTAGGAGGCTTCTGCATATTTGATGTCCATACGGGGTCATCTTAGAAACGGTCCCTGAAGGATACCAGGGGACAGCTGTAAATATATAACTGTGTTCTACTGATAGACATTTCTTTAAGTAGTTGGAGTTGTAGAATTCTGGGCCATGCTAATAGTTTTCTAAGTTGCTTGACATATAAAACAACTCTATCAATATATAATTGATATAATATTCATTGATACAATTTAGTTTACACCAGCTTTATGGATGACCTCTAGTTGCCTCAGTTCTTACTCAAAATTTGGTATCATTTATGTCTTTATATTTTAGCCAATTTTGCATATGTGAAGTGGTATCTCATATTGCTGTTCGTTTACATTTTCTTGGCAGCTCAACTTCACATACTTTTTCATATTTATTAGTTGTTTGGACAACTTATTTTGTCCTATAATTTTGAATATCATTCCTACTCTTACTGTTTTCTGTATTGATTGAAGTTCTTCTCCCACTCATCTGTAAATTCATTTTATGGAGTGAATATAGGCATATTTTTTACTTTATGAACTAGAAATATATGTTCTTATACTAGAGGTTGTTTTTACTCTCAAAATAGCACCTTTTGATTTTGGCCTTCGTAGCGTGTAGACAACAAAGAATCTTGTGCTCTAAGAGTTCTCCTCTCTTTTCTTCTTTTTTTGTGGAAGCGAGGATTGAACTCAGCACTTATTCCATTGGGCCGTCTCCCCAGCCCCTCTCTTCTTTCTTTCTTGGTGCTATAAGTGGTTTCTGGATTTCATCAAATGCATTTTATACATCCATTGATATAAGTCTATGTGATTTTATTTTTTATTTTTTTAATATGGAATATATAATGATTTTTGTTAAATATTAGAACAATTTTGCATTTTTTCAGTAAATCCAAGTTGGTTGTGATATATTCATCTCTGTTATATATTTTTTTGGGTCAGTTGCTAGTTCTACTTTAGGGTTTTTTTTATCTACTTTTGTGGAGGTAAGTGTATATTTTTATAGTATTTTGTCAGATTTTGATATCAGTATTATATTATAAAATAAGTTGTAAAAGTTGTATTTTTTCCCTTAAATTCTAGATGATTTTCTTGTTTAAATTTTTATAAGAATCTGCTCATGTGCTTTTTAGACCTGTAAAATTCAAGTGAAATTTTTTGTTTTGAACTACTTATAAATACATTTTTGGCTATATGTGTTTGAATATCTTATTTAAAGTTTCAAATTTCTTGTCTTTAAATTATTCATAACATTGGATATATTTATATCATTTAATATTTTAGAACCTATAGTGATATTACATTTTTGCTTCTAATATTTTATATGTCATTCCTAGTTCTTTATTCAACCTAAAACTTTATCATTTTTAATAATTTTTGAATAACCATCCTTTTAAGAAAAACAAAAATAACAAACAAAAATTAAAAAAGAAGAACCATCCTTTTGGTTTGTTCATCCTGTATAGTATATGGTCTTATTTTATTAACATCTGCTTCTGCCTTTTTTTCCCTTTCTTTTCTGTTCCTGGGTTTATTAGTTATTTTTTTTATCCAACATCTTGATATGAATACTTAGGTAGTTGATCTTCAGACTTAATTTTGTTTCTTTTTTTAAGAATCTTTTTTGTGTTTATTTGGTAGAGGGACTTGCTACGCTGCTCAGACTTATAGTGATTCTCCTGTCTCAGCCTCCCCACCATTTGGGTTACAGGCATATGCCACCACATCTGGTTTTGGTGGCCAGTGTGAGGTGCTCATGATTCCTGGAGCCAGCGCGGCATGTGTTACTAGGGATCAAGCCCAGGTCTTTGGGTTTGTCAGGCAGGCACTTAGACTGTCAAGCTCCCCAGGCCCTTACTGTTTGTTTCTAATATACTTTCAGAATTATATCTGTACCTAAATCCTACTTTTGCACTGGCATCTACTTGAAAATATTTCTTAATTATTATTATGATTTCCCTTTTATGTTTATGTTACTTGCAAATATGTTGCATAATTTCCTAATGTTTGAAATTTTTCTACTCTTTTTCCTAATATTCAGATATTTTATATGACTCATCATGGAGTCAAAAGGATATCTTCTCTCTGAGATGTCTACTGTTCATTTCTAATGGGTTGCTAGACTCGAGGTGGCAATGGTTCAGTTATGGTCCTATGAATTTCAGTTATATGATGGCTGGCTTGTTTCTAATTCATCTTAATCTCTAGGTCTATAGTGTTTAACCAAAAACTTTGATGTGTAGGGACAGTTTCTGTTTGAAAGACCTAAATTGCTGCTTTTCCCCTTCTACCTTTGTGGAGCACTTTAGATTTTCAACCATCCATTTGTACTTAGTACTGTCTGCAAAGTCTGAGATACCAGGCCTATTTCTCTTGGTTTCCCTCCTCTCTAAAGCCTCACCTCATAGTTTCTTCTTGCCCTGGAGGTCTTCTGCTGTTTCTTTTTAATATTTAAAATACTATTTCTACATTCTCTAGTTCTTTGTTGGATTGAAACAAATGTCTAGTTTTCTAGTATTGCTCAGAATAGAACCCCTGTAAAATGCTTTAGTTTATATACTTAAATCCTATAAAATCATGATATAGTAAGGACTCTTGTGTTTAAGTTTAGCTCTTCTGCTTGCTAAATGTTTGAGATACAAACCATAGGTTTTATGATTGAAAGTGATGATACTGATATTAGTTACCTTACAGATTTATTTTGAGAGATAAAAAATAAAAGCAAAATATTAGGAATTGTATTGTAGATAAAATAAGCTCTACACCAAAATTTGTTAGTATTGTTTTTATTATCATCTACCTTAAGCACTTTAGAGAGATTCTAGTCATGAAGTTAAGCATCAAAATTTTTCAATTTTGTTTTTATATAGGGAAGCATTTTCAAGCTATGTGCATACTTTATAGCAAGGGTATAGTTCAAAGATCATGTCAGAAATTGAAAGTTGATAGTATCCAGATACTGGTAGATTATGTTCTAAAGGAAAAAAAATGATTTGATTCGATCACTATAATTAGAAATAATGATTAGACATTTAAGGATAAGGTCTTTATCCTTGAAAATTTATAGTAACACCACATAGGTTAGTTTAGTTTGACTCAATGCCGTTATCAATAGAGTTGGGGAGGATGACTCATATTAAAAGAGACTGATACATAAGCCAAAATTCCATGTGTTAATTTACAGTGAAAAGTGTTCCCTGACCTAGGACCTAAAAACACTGGTATTAATATTACTAACGCATTTTCTGATTAGAGACAGTTGTTTAGGAAGCCAGATGAATGTTGATAAGCTATTTAGTGCCAGTGGACTAGAGCAAGGTGAGAATTTTCTAGTTAGAAGAGCAGGAGGAACATTTCTGCCTAGAAGTGACCAGGCCAGGACAGATAGAGCGCCAGAACAGTGTCAGGCAGATACTAATGATAGCTTTTGTCTTTTCTTTGATTTGTTGTAGGGATTTTTTTTACTCAAAAAGAACACTGTCTCAGTTCTATCTCTAATGTTTATTAGGGGTGTCACCTTTGACAGATTTTTAAAATTCATTTTGCAATTCCTTATCTGAAAAATGGAGCCATAGGCCACCTTGTAGGACATTCATGATGATTAAATTTTATCATTAATTTTAAACATTTATTATGGCTCACAAAATATACGACCTGCTTAATAAAAATAGCTATGGTGCTTTAGTCAAGAATGCAAACCATCTCATGTATTTTTGCTCATTCTGTGCTGATTGGATAACTTCCCTTTGAGTGGCTGTCTCTAACTTCCACCTTTTTATAATTACAGATGTTTCTCATTTGGTATTGGAGAAGGTGCTTCCACCAGCCTAATAAAAAGCATTGCTCGAGTATCAGGGGGCACTTCTGAGTTTATCACAGGCAAGGACAGGATGCAGGCCAAGGTGAGGGCAAGCTCGGGTTCAGACGTGGACAGTCAAGACCACATATGAGACTCGGTTAGGATGCTGCTGCAAGGACAAGGCAAAGCTCAATTCTAGAATGTGTTTCCCACATCCTTAGCCTGCAGTGGGGCATCCCATTTTCCTGTATACTTTTGGAAAAGGCACCACTGTAGTACCTGGAGAGTGATCTCTGGCTCTAGGAATTGGAAGCCCAGAAAAAGATACTGGAATAGATGAAGGCTTTTGTTTTTAAGAGGAGAGACAGAGGACTTTGGCTTTCATTTCATTTCTGAGCCCCCAGATCTGTTACTGAGGACCTCCCTTGTTATACAGGATATAAAGCAGAGGAGCAGAAACAAGTGTAATATGTCTACTAGACTGGATGTGTTGGCAAATTGCTATTTATTAGTGGGCACCAAGAAAGTACAGCTTGTATTATATTTCTAAACTCTTTCTCAGTTAATAAATTTTAGGTCTTTTACCTAATGTCCTTCTCCAGGAATCTCCTTTTCCTAACATTTTAAAAAACTCTCATTTATGCCATTAAATCTCTCAGGTTTAGCTTTATTACAAAGGAGGAGAAATAATTATATGTACAGTTAAGGACTGAGGTGGAGGGCCTGCCCCCAGCTCAGTTGTTTAAGTGCCTGCTTAAATAAAGCAGTCAGGCTCAGGATGCTGTGGTTCCATCTCCAGATCCTCAAGTCAACCTAGACCTGCCCTGAAGGCATCCTGAGCCTGCCCCCCCCCCCCAAAAAAAATCCTTTTATCCTTTTGGGGACCTGCCCATTAGCTCAGTTGTTTAAGTGTCTCCTAAACAAATTACTCAGGCTCAGGATGCTGGGTTTGATCCCCAGACCCTCATGCCTTACCAGTCCTGCCCTTAAGGCATGCTGAGCCAACCCTCCCCGCCCCCTCCCCACAAAAAAAAAAAAAAGTCCTTCTGAACTTTTAAAACAAGAAAACCTTAAAAAAAAAAAGATTAGGCATAACATGTATTGCATCAAATAGCAATTGATACTTGATGACCACTGGTAATAGTAGCTATGGTGTCATTCTGACATATTGGTACTAACTCTGTTCTTCTCTATCAGGCTCTTAGGACCCTGAAGCAGTCTCTACAGTCCGTGGTGGAAGACGTCTCCCTGAGCTGGGATCTGCCTCCTGACCTGACTGCTAACATGCTTTCACCAGAACAGACAGTCATTTTTAGGGGTCAGAGGTTAATTTTCTATGCTCAACTGACAGGGAAGATGCCGGTGAGTCCCCACTTCTCTTTGTTCTCTAGTTAGAGTAGCCATCGGTGGGGCAATTGCCTTAATTCTAGAAGGTGGATTTGTATTTCAGCAAGGTGTACTTGCCAAGAAGAGCCAGCCTTCCATCTTCTTTATTATTTCAGGGCTAGCTGATTCCCAGCCAGAAACTGTAGTGTATGAAGATAGAGAGCTGCCCTGGTTCTGACCTTTTTGCTAGCTAGCTCTCCTTTTTAGCATATTTGCCTTTTTTTGATTTGTAGACACAGGAAGCTACAGCAGAAGTGCGCCTCAAGTACACACTCCAGGGCAAGAATATTGAAAAAAAGGTGACCTTTTCTCTACAACCCAAATATGACTCCAAGTGAGCACTCAGTTTTTTTTTTTTTTTAATTTCTTTTCCCTTTCTTTTCTCTTTCATTTCCTTCTTTTCTCTACTATCCTTGTATTTTATTTTTATCTTTTCCTTCTTTGGATCCTTCTCTTGACTCTGACAATATTTGTTTCCTTAAATTGGTTTTCTTAAGTTCCTCAAATATTTTTTCCTCATTCTCTGACATTTTCTTTCCTCTCCTATTTCTAACTTTTGAGAGCTCCAGTAGTTGTCTCAATCATATATATTATGCTGAGTCTCAGGATGTTTATTTATTTATTTCTCCAGCTTCACCATTCATCGTCTTGCTGCGAAGTCTGTGATCCAGACAAAAGACATGGGTTTCCGAGAGACCCCAGCAAGAGAAAGAAAAGATGTGCTGAATATCAGCCTGGAATCCGGAGTCATGAGTTCTTTCACAGCTTTTATTGCTGTAAACAAAGAGCTCAACCAGCCAGTCCAGGGGCCCCTGGTTCACAGGGAGATTCCAAGGCCTGTTTTGGTTTCAAACTCAATAAGCACATGCAAGTCTTGTGAGTTTTATCCCATTTGAGCCCCTATACATGAAGTGGTCCTAAGTATATGAACACATTACTTAAGTGAAAAGGTTGTGGAATGTTTGCCAGGGATCAAATTCAGGACTTCGCGCTTGCCAGGCAGGAGCTTATGCCACTGAGCTGTCTCTGCAGCCTGGAAAGTTTTTAATTTGCTTTGTTTCTGTGGCTTTCTACACCTAGAATTCATGGTTATTCTTCAACGTTTCTGTATTTCATTGGCAGAGAGATTTAAAGGAAAGTGGTCAGGGGAGCAGGGAAATATAAAACATAGAGAATACATATAAACATTGAATAATCAAATAGTTCAAATCAGGCTGACTTGCTTTCTTGGTGACTGTGTGGTAAATGGAATGGGCCTGGGCTTGGAAAAGAAAGCAGTATTTGAGGAAAATGGGCAAGGTTTGAAAGAGGCACTCAGGATATTTGGAAAGTAGAATGCTCAGAGAGAAACAAATATTTGTCAAGGAATGCTGAGGGTCCAAGTGAGTTTGAGTATCCTAACTTTTTTATTGGTAAGAAATTATTAAAGCAATCATAGTTTATTTCAGTTATTTATACAGTAGTCAACACCTTTGGCAATTGGTATGAAAAAAGAAAATTAAGAATATGGGATTGAAGGCATCAGTCAGAAGGTGGAAAGTTTTAAACTTGAAATTTAAGTTAAATGGAGAGGAAAAGATGAAAAAAAGTTATGTAGAAAAAAATAGAAGCATTAAAGTTATACATAGTGCAGGTGAAATAAAAAAAATAAGATAAAACAAGAATCTCAGAGTTGGAATACTAGATAAGTTAGATTTTGTATTTTAAAGGTTAACTATTTGAAATTTAATTTTTCCATGTGGAACAGTCATGCATCACAACCAATTATTTATTTATTTATTTATTTATTTATTTATTTATTTGGTACAGGGTCTCACTATGCAGCTCGACTCATAGTGATCCTCCTGTTTGCAACCTCCCCAGCTCTGGGATTACAGGTGTGCACCACCAAACCTGGTCTCTATTGCAGGCTCGGCATGCCTGGTGACAGGGCCAGCATGGCAAGTACTCCCAGGATCGAACCCTGGTCCCTGCGCTTGCCTAAGCAGGCACTTAGTCCACTGAGTTATCTCACCAGCACTAAGGTTGCCTTCATAAGGATGGTGTGGCTGAAGGAGAGATGATGCTTAAGTCATTGAGTTTGAGAACATCCAGAAGCTTTGTATTAGGATGGTGGATAGCCTGACATCTCTTTAGATGACAGCACTTCTTGTAACGGTGTAGAAATTTGAAGTTTGGTGTTCAGCAAATGGCTAGACATGTCAGAGAGCTTGGGGTTGACAGCTCTGAAGACATGAGCAAGGTTTTGAGCAATAACTTTTTTTTCCTCTGTATTTTAGGGAAGGGTCTACAGGGTCTTCAGGGTCTCACTACTAGATCGGACTTGTAGTGATTCTCTTGTTTACAGCCTTTCCACTGCTGGGATTACAGGCGTGTGCCACCACGCCCAGTCTCAGTTGCCATCTCAGTGCGCCCCGGAGATGGGCCCAGCATGGCAGGCTTGAGGTTCGAACCCCAGTCCCTGCTCCTGCTTGCAGGTGTTTTAATCCACTGAGCTATTTGGCTGGCTTTTTTTTTTTTTTTTTTTGCCTGTATTTTAGATCAATAACTTTTTGAGAAGGATGGAGGAGAAATAGTTTTAAAGAAGGTAAATTTCTTTTAAGATTTAATTGGAAAGAGACTCAGATTCAGAAAAAAAGTTTTTCATGTGTCAGAGTTTGTAATCAAAAGTTACTGTAATCAAAAGTTGAGAGTGAGGGTGCATGCAGAAAGTGGGCCCATTACAGAAGAATTGTATAGTGATGGTGGTGACTGGAGAGCTAACATCGATGGGAAGATACATCCCAAATCATCAGGCTTAGTATCTGCTACTCTAGAGAGCAGGATGTCTCAGTCTCAGTGTCTGTGTTGTTGTTTTTCAGTTTATTCAGGGGCCCGACGCTTCGGTGCTTCCAATGTACAAGGTCCTGTACCTCCACTGGCTAAAAGTCTGGGTTGCACCTCATCAGGGTGGAAGGATGGTGGGCTTCCTGGTAGGTCTATAAATCACAATGGCCTCAGTCTAATTGAGCATCTTCCTAGGAATTGCCTCACTGAGTTTGAGAAAATCCAGAAGGTTTGCATTAGGCTGGTGGATAGCCTGACATCTTTTTAGATGATAGCACTTCTTGTAACAGTGTAGAAATTTAAAGTTTGGTGTTCAGCAAATGGTTAGAAATGTCAGGAAGTTTGGGGTTCACAGCTCTGAAGACATGAGAAAAGTATTGAGCAATAACTTTTAGAGAAGGATAGAGGAGAAATAGTTTTGAAGAAGGTAAATTCTTTTTAAATTAAGACTTAGTTGGAAGAAGCCTCTTAGATTCAGATTAAAAGTTGTTCGTGTGTCAGAGATTATAAAAGTTGGAATTGAAACTTGAAAGAGAGCTCTGAGAGTGAGGGTGTATGCAAAAAGGAAGCTCAAGAGAGAAAAAATTATATAGCGATGGTGGTGACTAAAGAGCTAACATGGATGGGAAGGAGTGTCTCAGATCATCAGGCTTAATGCTGCTACTCTAGAGAGCAGGGCATCTCAGCCTCTGTGTCTGTGTTGGTGTTTTTCAGCTTTTATAGTGGCGCAATCCTCCTGTGCTTCCAGTATGCAACCTAATTTCTCTAGGGGGAGCAAAGCTTGCCTTAACACCTTGTCAGAGTGGAAGAATGGTGGGCCTCCTGGTAGGTCTATAAATCACAATGGCCTCAGTCTAATTGAGCATCTTCCTAGGAATGTATTCTCACCAACTTCTGTCTGTCACACATAGATCAAGTTGCAGCGCAAAGTTGTAGCCCTTGCCCGAGGATCGTATGTGCACCACCTGCCCTAGGGCCTCTGCATCTGAGGAAAATGCCTCATTCTTCAGCCAATGAAACCAGTTTGCAAAATAACTGTGAAGGTGAGATGAGCCTCAGTTTATTGTTCATCTACAGGGACTGAAAGAGACATGTTCAACGTCACGCTGTCTTGTAGCCTTTTCTACCTAGGCAGTCATCTCTTTGAAAGATATCAGGACAGACAAGATTTGCCCAGTGCTTATAGTTGCCATGGTTAGCTCTGCTACATTAGTGACCAATACATGACACTAAAGCTTTCTGTACCACTAGCATCTGGGGTGACTTCTAATGACACAGAGTTCTTTTCCCATCTCTTCCTGCAAAGTTTATCTGCAGGCAGAACTGGCCTCTGCAGAACTCTGCTGCCATCATATTTGGACCGCTGTACTATTGGTCATTCTTTGAAAAAGTTGAGTTTGAAGTTAGATCTGGATGCTATCTAATGACATTCCTCCTGTTGCACTGTTGCTACAGCCTGTCTGTAAATTCACCAACCTATTTGAGACATGGTAACAGACCACAAGCTTCAAAACTTCCTTTCCTTTCTCTCTTTCTCTCTTTTTTTCTCCTCCAAGAAATTGGTATTGTGCAGTTGATATTCCTCCAGAATGCAAATGGCTCCTGGAATCTGAATGAAGATCTGGCCAGGGTCCTCGGTGTGAAGCTGGAAGACATAAAAGCTGCACACCCTGATGAGGTGAGATTCAAAGGAGAATGAGGTGTGTATGTTTTCGATGGAATGAAGCTTGTAATGGGTGACTTGGGACCCACCTATAAAAGGAGAATATAGAGGGGACATAGACCTAAGTTAATTTCTAATAAGTAGAAGTTGAATTTTTTCTGTTTATGTTAGCATTGAGAGAACAAAAAATTAACAGGCTAGGCAGTAGGAGCTTGTATTGGTTGATGGATGACAAAAAACAAGCAAAAATGGTCTTCTGTTTTATTTTTTATTTTATTTTTGTTTTTTTGCAGTACCAGGGGTTGAACTCAGGACCTTGCTCTTGCCAGGCAAGCACTTATTCTACTGAGCTATCTCCCCAGCCCAGTTTTTCTGTTTTAATCATATTCACTGCTAACCATCTGAGTTGTACAACTGAACCTCTGTGAGGTATTTTTCTATGCAAGGCACTGCACTAAGTGGTTGACATTCATGATTTTATTTATTCTTCACTTCAGTTAAATAAGGTCGGTCTTATTCATGCTGCTGCACAGAAGATGAAGGAACTGAAAGCTGAGCAGTTTCATAATGTGTCTGAGCCTCTCAGGTAGAGATGGAGTTAGTGTCAGGACTGTCACCAGAACCTCCAATAACACCTCATGATTGCTGCTGTGTGTACTAAAGGAGGTGGGCCAGATGGTAGGAAAATTACTTGAAGTCAGGATGGCAGTGCTAACACTAGCCACTTAGTTATTTCAAATATATTTAAATATGATGATATGGGCAACTTGTATTCAGAAGTATAGGATAGCTTACTAAGTCTTCTAATCACCTCAGAGAAATTGTTATGTAAGAGATGGATCCTGAAAGTGTGAAGGTCAAGTATTAGTTTCAATTTTGAAAATGTAGAAGATGATGGAATAAAACTCAGATATTCCATAATTTCCTGGTATCCATGGAGGCTTGGAAATGTGGCTGCTGCAAACGAGGAACAAAACTGCTTGACAGTATGCCATACTGGGATTAATTTCAAAGAAATATAAAATAAAGGAATAGAAAATATCTTGTCAGTAGTTATGTTGCATTGATTATATGTTAAACTTATAATTTTTAAGGTATAGCATTAAATAAAATATATTAGTAGCGGGGAATATGACTAGTTTACCTGCAGAGCAGATAGTTAGCATATGAGAAGCTTTGGGTTCAATCCCCAGCACCAAAAATAGAATAAAATATAATGAAGTAAAATAAATAAGATGGTTGGACCTGTTCCTTTTTACTTTTTAAGTATAGTTAGTAGAAAGTTAAAAGATGCTTATATGTCTAGAAATATCTTTCTATTAGAAATGCTGTTGTAGAATAGCTAAAAAGATAATTGATAAGGACTTGGAGGATGATACAAGGATTGTGAAGTCCCACCTTGTAGTTATGGAGCACAAGACCCTGGGCCAGCATTTCCTCCAATGGCATAACCAGACCCACAAATCTGAGTAAGCAACAGAGTTGGTGTATCTGAATTTCAGTAAGGGACTTGATTCTTTAAATGATAAATACTTGCACTAACTACAAACTAGTTGAAAACGCATAGTTCAAATTTTTAGAAGTTTATATTTTAAATGAAAATTTTTTCGTATTTATGTATGTATGTATTTGCAGCACCAGGGATTGAACTCAGGACCTTGCACTTGCCAGGCAAACACTTACTTCACTGAGCTATTTCTCAGGCCCTTTAAAATTTTTTAAATCATATATTTATTTGTTTGTTTGGTACAGGGTCTCACTAAGCACTTCAGACACGTAGTGATCCTCCTGTCTCAGCCTCCCCCACCCTGGGATTACAGGGTGCGCCACCATGCCCAGTTTCAGTGGCTGGCACAGCATGTGGTACCAGGATTGAACCTGGGTCTTTGCACTTAGACCACTGTACTGTCACCCCAGACCTCAATGAAAATCATGATAAAAATGTATGGTTTTCTGAATTGTACATGGCAAAACTGCGAGTCAAAGTGTTAGACAAGAGAATCAGGATCTCTAAAACCTCTGAACACTTAAAACTTCCCATGAATAACAATAACAGCAACAAAAATATTGTAGAAATAAAAATCAAATACTGCCTTTAGTTCAGAATTCTCAACTATATGAGTAGAAAAGTGGAGCAAGCCTTAATTTGCATTTTATATGAAAATCAGAAGTTTCATAGACAGTATGGTAAGCATTTTCATATTCAAACCAATGTGAATCAGAATATTTGAACCTTATTTGTAGAGGTAATGAACTTTCTGAAGAATTGCTATGTTCTTGAGCTGTGGGCATGGAATTTCATAAATATATTCTCTTCCAGACATGGCCATTCCACGCACTGTATTTTATTTTTTTTTTTCATGCACTGTATTTTAAAAATCACTGTAATTTTGTTTTTAGACTAAGAACATAAACATGGGTGTTCCTCTTTGTCACAGGGAATTTTGGTCTGAAATGAGACTCCTCAGAGAAAAATGATAGTTACTGTTTCCACATTTTAAAAGTCATCATATGAGAGAGGAATTTCCTTAGATTTGCCAAATCTAAAACCCAAATCTTTAGGGAAAAGTTGGTGAAAATTCATAGAAGATCATATTTTACTCTATGGCTAAGATTTTCTATTGAGCAACATAACTAGAATCACAATGTTTACTCTTCAGTCTCGTCTCCATCATTGCTGGGAGGCTAACTTGAGCAAATAATTTCACTTCTGTATGAATCCCATTTCACTTTTGAAAATGTGACTACTATTCACACCCTTTTTGTGGGGGATGATAATTATTAAAATTTTTTAAAAAGTGATTACCATAGGAGGGTAATTGTTTGGAAAATTTTAGCAGCTTCTAGCCTGCCCTCGTGGTTACATGGAGTTCAGCAATTAAGCTGTTTGTACCCTAAATTTGAGTGAATCATTGACCTGGGTTCAGGGTCTGGCAATATCTTATGCAAATTGTATAAGGAGCTAGACAGATAGATAATTCAATCTAGTAGTATAGGGATGGCAAGCGAGACAAGCATGAAGTACTTTGTACATTTGAGGGGCCTCCTGCCCAGCTTGGGGGAGCTCAGGGACATCTCTGTTTATTGTACAGCATGTGGACCCCTCAGTCTGGGCCACAGTCCTTGCTGTGGTCTGGCTACATACCAATGGGATGGACCAGGAGTGTGAGTGGGATCTGGTGGAAAGGAAGGCCAGAGCCTGGATTCGCACACATGCAGGTAGGAGCACAATCCCAGGATTCCTCCCCTTCCCACTAAGGAAGCTGGGCATCTTCCCAGGGGCTGTACTTCCAGGCCAGGCAGAGGGTAACTGTGACAGTCTTCACAGCCATTCCCCTACATCCTGGTTCAGGCTTTCTCTGGTTGTCCAGGTAGTCTTTCTGTCTGGGTGGGCTGAAATCTTTAATGGGGGAGAGGGAAGATGGAGTAAAGAAGGAAGGGGACATAGATGGAGCAAATGAATCGCAAGACATGAAATGTAGCTACTTTTCTCACTTTCTCATGTGGTAAGCTAAGTATAACCCTGAGTTTGGAGCAGTTACTCTTTGGGTGTTTAGTGTCTCACTGTTGCTGGCTTTTTTCTGGAACCAGAGAAGACTAAAGGAGAATCTGGGCAGGAAGAAGAGAAACATAGGTTGTATCAAGGAAAGATAATGCAGGATGCAAAAACATGATCAGGGAGAATGAGGAAAAGGCCTTATTATTTGCTGTCCCTCATCCATGATTCCTGTTTTCTGTTATCACAGGCTCTGCCACAAACAAGGTGGTGAAAGCAGCTAATGCATTCCTGAAGTCTTCTGTTGATCCTGTTATTTTTACTTTCTAATAATGCTACTGCAGAAAGAAGTGTATGTCTTTGGCTGTTGCCGACATCCTTTATGATCTTTTCTGCTGTAATGTACTTTTGTGTTTTATATTTCCCCTATGTATTTCTTGCCATAGAAGTAAAGGATGCCTACCTCACCTGCCTCTTTTCCTGGTACCTTTGCATGTCATCTTTTCTCCAATGCATAGCTTCAAAATAGTGATGGCAGTTTGTAACCTTGTGCTCTTTATACTTCAAAGCGTTCATATTCAGTAGTAGTCCTCCTAGGTTTTCCAGGGCAATGATATAAAAACCAGATGACAGAGACTCCAGACTAAGGATATCCATGTTGTGTTAGAGAATGCCTGATGTCGAGAAGTCTCTACATTGCATTTGTACATTCATTATTTTCTATTTTGGATGAACGTTGAAGTTCTCCATTCTCAGATGGAAGATTTGAAAGTTGAAAACCAGCATCAAGATCAATAAACATCAAGATCACCAAGGGAGAGACCCAAGGTGCCCATTCCAAGCATTGGCACTGTTGGGAGGGTTCTATTATTTCTGCCTAGACTTTGTTAGCCTATATCTCATACTTTTATTGCTGCTGCCAAAGCAAGCAACTTGATTTGAGTTATTCTTGTTGGAGACAGATGATTGTCCTTCCTCATCAACTGTCCTGTAAGAGACCCATGATGGAATCCTTGGACTTATTCTGAATCCATGAGGACTATATCAGGCTCTGATCTAGTATAAGAAAAGAAATAATAGTGCACATGATGGCTATGCCAGAGACCTGAACCAGGATTTCTCACCACCTGAGGAAACATGGAGCTGCCCATGATTGCTTCTGAACTTATGTGCCTTATCCTACCAGAAATGACCTGACTCAGTGAAGTGTTCCTTGAAATAACTATTATATTAATATTAAAATGCTAATTTCTATATTTACCTTTTGTATCTTGCCTTTCATAAATTAATTCATTGGATTTGCATTAGTTTAATTATCCTTTGTTGTTCCGTCTCAACTTTTTTTTAATGTGTCTGCTGTTCACTCTCTATTCTGTCCCCATATCTTGTAGAATCTTCATTGTACCTTAAATAGTTATCTTATAATAAGCAAATGATTTAGCTCCTTAGGAGTTTAATATTCTTATCCATAAAGCTTTTTACTGTTTTTAGCTTGAATGTTCTAGAGTTCTGACCAGGACCTCAGTAATTTTCCCTGAGATACGATGTAGTCTAGGTTAGAGTTCCTTATAAGTGTTGTGCAAACTGAAATGAAGAGAACTTGTACGATTGATACCATGGAATCTAATCTTCCTGAACTTCTGTGTTTGTTTAAGCTGAATATGACCTTTAGGATAGAGCTATAACATCACCTAGATATTTTTTAGAAATTCAGAATTTCAGGCAACACCAAGAACTGTAATGAAGTTATCATTTTAATAATTTCCATGCAGCTTTTACACAAATTAAAGTGTGAGGAGGATTTAGCATTTTCATGAAGATGGCTTCATGAAAGATTGCCATCTAAACAGCCCCTATGAATGTGCTATCAGACCATGAAACCTGGACATAAGAACCATGAAACTTGTAAAAATACTCACTGCAAGCAAAAATAGGACACTTGCAATAATAATACAAAAATTTATGATTGCATTGGTTGCTCACCTTCCATTTTTTGTCAATTGAAAGTATGGATAGCAAAGATTATTAATGTAAGGAGTGTAGTAGATGGAAGCAGAATGCAGTAGCAATTGAGAGACAGAAAAAGCTTTTAAGAATTGGTGGAGTAAAGGATGTATTAGAAGATAACTCAAAAGGTATAAATCACTAACATCATAGCAGAAAATCTAGGAAGAAAGTCAGTATTCATGTAATCGAGGTATATAGAAGCCCAAGTAGCCATGACCAACAAAAGCAGCTTCTCCATGACACATCATAGTCCACATAAAAAAATTCCTCACAAAAGGAGAATACTACAAGGTCCAAGAGGAAAAACAATTTAGAAAAAAGGTGAATTAATTAGACCAGGCTTTTCTTGGCACAGACCTTAAAGACTAATAGCACTTGGAGTGTAGATTTTCAAGCCTTAAAAGAACTGCCAACTCAGGATTCTATATTCTGTAAAGCTATCTTTTGAAATAAAGAAACAGAAGAAACCCTAAAGAAATCTAGGACCATTAGACCAATATTGAAGGTTATCCAAGTGACTGAGATAAGGAGTCCACCAGTGCCCAAGAGCCCAAAAGAAAACATCTTACTGGTAGAGTACCAGATCCCAAGGGGTAAAAATAAAGAAGTCACCACTGAAAATATAAAACAGTTACAGAATTCAACAAATATGTCACAATAATTTTAAGTGTTAATGGTCCTAACTCACCAATAAAAAGACACAGAAGGGAAAATTGGATCAAAAGGCAAAACCCAACTTTATTATGCCTGGATGAGTGATCTCATTCAAAAGGAAGCACCTCAACCAAATGTGAAAAGATAGAAAACAGCAGTCCATGTAACTGGAGATCAAAGGGAAGTATCTATCCCAATCACTGAGAAAGCAGGCCTCTAGCCCAAACTGATCAGGAAAGACAAAAAAAAGGAAGTAATACTAGTAAAGGTAAAAAAACAATGGGAAGAAATAACATTTGCAAATATATTGCTTGAATATTAACATACCCAATATCATAAAAGCTACAAGACATAGGAAGAAGAATAGGAATCAAGATTATACCAAGGGACTTTCATATTCACAAATAAGTCAACTAGAAAAAAATAACAAAATGTCAGAACTAAACAACATTTTTAACATATTGACTTAGATATCTGCGCAATGTTTTAACAATAAGGATACATTTTTGTTGGCACCATATAGTACCTTTAATAAAGCATGCTTAAGTAAATATACAATAATTGAAATAATCTGCTTATGCTGTAATAGGATAGTGGAATAAAACTAGGAAGCAAAAGTAAAGGAAACCACAAAAACTGCAAACAATGGACACTAAATATACTATTGAATAATCAGTGGGTCCCAGAAGAAAACAAAGAAATTTTTAATATTCCTAAAATTAAATGACAATGAAAAGGTAACAAATCAAAACATCATGGGACACAATAAAAGTAGTTCTAGGGCTGATGAGAGAGCTCAGCGAACTAAGCCCCTACTTGTGCAAGTGCAGGGACCAGGGTTCGATAGCCAGCATTACATGCCACAGAGGCCTTGCCCCTGGGCGCACTGAGCCAGTGACAGAGACCAGACATGGTGGTGCATGCCTGTAATCCCAGCTTTGGGGAGGCTGAAAACAGGATCACTATGCGTCTGAGCTGCACAGTGAGAACCTGTACCAAATACATTAAAAAAAAGAAGAAGAAGAAGAAAATAGTTCTAAGTGAAAAATTTATGACAATGAAAGAAATTTTAAAAATCAGAGCAATGAATTAAATTGAAATTTGAAAATAATCAACCTTAAAGATTTATTTATTTAATATTGAAAAATCTCTTCACCAAACTTACTAATGAAAGAAAGAAAATACACATAAACTTCATATCCATGAAGTTCATAATGAAAAGATAAAAGCAAATAGTACACCACTAAATTATAGAGGCTTTTGAGAAACTAGTTCAAAACTTATGTTCCAATAAATTGCAAGGCATGGGAAGTATAGACAAATTCCTAGATAAATATGAATTACCAAACTTAATCAGGAAGTTGCAAAATTCTGAATAGATCAATAACAGACTGAGAAACAACAATAATAATAAAACCCAGCCCAACCATACTAAAAGCCCAGCACCCAATGGATTTACCCTGGAAATTTATCAGAATTTCCAGAAAAATCTGACATGAATATTCACCTCATTCATGAAATTTAAAGGGAAAGAACATTATCATACTCATTCCTGGGAACTAGCCATATCCTAATGCCAAAATCTGAGAAGTAAAAAATAAATACATAAATAAATAATAAAAAAGCACTATAGAACAATTTCTTTAAAGAACATAGATGCAGGAATCTTCAACAAGATATTTACAAACAGAATGCAAAGAAAGTTTTAAACGTTCATGCTTCATGACCAATTCTGATAATGCCAAGGGATGCAAGAATGGTTCAAAGCACATAAATTAATAAATATAATATACCACAAAAAAGAAAAGGAAGGTTAAAAAATGGGATGATTATCTCAACAGATGCAGAAGAAGCCCCTTGACCAGATCCAACTTTCATTCATGATAAAACCTCTGATGAAAAGAGAAATGAAAATCTTTACCCAAAATGCTGAAATCCAGTGATGACTAATCCATGGCCAACATTATACTGAACAGGGGAAAAAAAATAAGAACTGGGGATTGAATTCAGGCTCTTGCACTTGCTGGGCAAGCGTTTATTCTACTGAGCCATCTCCCCAGGCCCTCTACAGTGATAAAGAAAGAGAAAGAAATAGGAGTTATGTGAATAAGAAAGGAAGTACTTATTTTCAGCATGACACTTTACACTGAAGATTCTAATAAAACTATCTGCAGACTCTTATAACTGATTAACAAATTTAGCATTTTCAAAATACAAAATAAAGACATAAAAATCGTAGTGTTTCTGTATGCCAACAATGAACACACTGAAGAAAATAGTAAGTTAAATAATCTCATTTATGGTAATATAAAATAAAATTTTAAATACATGTGCATTAACCTCACTAAGGAAGTGAAAGAACTGTATGCCAAAATCCTATAGAACTATGAAAGAAGAGATTGAAGAGCACCTTTAAAAATGCAAAATCATCTCCATTTCCTAGATTGGCAGAATATGCTCAAAATTGTCCCAATACCAAAATGTTACATAGAAATAATACAATTATTCTCAAAACACAATTAACATTTGTTCACAGAGCTAGAAAAAAAAATCTCAAATTTATATAGAACAAGAAGAGACTCAATAATGAAATCAATTTTGAGAAACAAAAACAGAGCTGGAAACATTAGTCGCAGATGTTAAGTTCTTCTACAAAGGTACAGTAATAAAAAACTAATGTTTCTGTCCCCACAATAGATATGCTGATCTATGGAATAGAACTGAGGGCATAGAAACAACCCCAGGCATCCACCTCAGCCATCTGTTGTTTGATAAAAACATCAAAACACCAGAAAAT
>NW_004524656.1:694445-709826 GCF_000260255.1 Octodon degus | reverse complement strand
TAAATATTGTATGGTTTGTCTTCTAAGGGAAAGCCAAACTACAAAGAATTTAAAGAGCAAAAGATAAGGTGATAGGAAACAGCAAGGTTCACTTTGTGAGGAAGGGAAGGGAATGGGTGGAGATGACAGTGCCAAGAGGAGAAATGGAACTAAGAATGATTACATATTTAATGCAATATTGTGTGTAACCACTCTCTAAGAATATGTTATGCATTACAAACCTACAGAAGAGTCCCAGATTTGGCTCATTCTGCTGAGCAGATTACAATTAAATGTACACCACCCACCTAGCTCAGTTCACAGTAGTCACCTACTTCACACAATTCTCAGTCATTTCTCCTCAAGGCGCTCCTCCACTGAATAAAACCGGGTGAGGCCCTGGGTCAGCCTCTTGGTTCCAAAAAGCCATCTTCATGGCTGGATTTAGGACCCCTTGGCTTCCCAATGATTATAAATATATTTTAGTGTCTTTTCTTTTGCTGTGGGTTGTACTGGGAGTGATAGATTGGAATTGACTTGGTGGGATACCAATAACATATCTTTGGGATTATAAATATTAACTTCTTGGACTGAGATGAGAACCAGGAAGGGACTCCTACAGATATCAGAGAGGGGATCAGCAAATGGGATTGCCCAGAAATTAGTGCCTTCCAGGAATTCATGTCCCTCATACTGCTGTCACTCCCATCTCTTCAGCAAAAATACAGAAAATGTGTGTTCCATAGGTTTTAGTCTTATGGTTATTGTTTTTCTCTTTTGTTAACTGAATCATATCCATCTCACAGAAAACATTAAATTTTCAGGAAGCTAGGCGTTTCATTTCATCAAGAAGGAAAGAATGGAAGGACAGAATGGGGAAAAGCAAAACAAAAATAAATAAATTGTCGCCAATGAGTGACAAATGAGTAGCTGTCTTCCTACTCTTATAGTTTTGTTTTACAGTCCAGTTAATTTCTATTGCTATTGCAAATAAAAAATGAATCTGGGACTAGCAATTCACCCTAACCCATGTTCTGCCAACAAACAATAAAGCTTGTTTGTTATATCAAGAATGCTTAGAAAAAGAAAAAAAAAGAACCTCTTACCATTTATAGCCAATTGTCCCTGCCACATGCTAGTGACTTGTCGGCATGCTGAATGTCTAGACTGGAAAGTAAAGAATTAAATCAGTTAGGCTCTTTTCTGTGATTGAAACTAGAATAATGCAAATATAATACAAAAATAACCCACAAGTTATGTCAAGGATAGATAGATCACCGGAGAAATACCTATTGAAATTTCTGGGAGGCTTCACCTCTATGAACAGAACATGAACTAATGAATTAATCTTTATGTCTTTTTCTCTCTCTTCTCTGCCATTACTCTTTGAGGATATAGCATGGTATGCTCAGAGAATATATAATAGAGGTAGTAATTGCTATATGAGTGTACAGAAACTTGTTCAAATTCCTCAAATAAGTCTATTAATAGCTCTGCCTTCACAGGGACAGCTGATTTCATCTGGGAATTGTTCTGGGAATCTATGGTGGCGTAAATAAATGGGCCATATTTTGGGAATTCCTGGGTTCTTCTACTGTTTATCTTTAGGAGAGCCATGTTGTTGAGTTCTAATGTCCTTTATTTGTAGAGTAATGTTAAGATGTTGTGTCTGAAAAAAATTTTTGATTAGCTCAAGTAATGTGAAAGTGTGCTAGTACTGGTAGTGACTTACTATGAGAATTGGAACCTACTCTGCCACGCAAACAATCTTTGGCAACATACCTACTATTTCAGGCCAGCCTTTTCTGATGATATCATTACTAGCACTTAATGATTGGATGAAGATGAGGTTGACAAACTAATTGCTCCCTCAGAGTGATCACTGAGCACTATCCAGAGCTTAAGGAGATCTGAAGTACACAAGAAAGCTACCCAGGGAAATGTATGTGTCTTGATTTGGTTGCACAAATCCTATGAGACTGGATTATCTATAAGGAAGAAGTGCAAAGTCTCTGGATGAGTGTGCTGAACTCTGATCAGAAGCAGCAAATTTAAAGTCTCCCTACACTTTGGAGTGCTTGACAACTAGATGCTGTGAGTATTAAAACTTCTGCCCATTGGGCTGGGGAGATAGCTCAGAGGCATAAGCACCTACCTGGCAAGCACAAGATCCTGAGTTCTATCTCCAGACCTGCATGCCATACAAACCCCAGAATGTGGGCACACCATGCTAACAAAGGGCAGTGCTTGAAAGTCTTCAGAATTTGAGTTGTTCCAAGAAACTATTTAAATGTGGCTGGAATTGAAACAGGGGTCAACATCTCATTCCTATCCTAGAATCATTCTCTTTTTACAGTTTTCATTTTTACTTGATTGTGATGTGGTATAAGGTGCCTTTTATTGCCTGGTTCATTATCTTTGGAGGTGTTTTTCAGTGGCCCTTGTTAAAGCTTCTGATTAGAATGTTGATGTGGAATGTGACTGTACAGTGTAAAAGCTTCTATACTGAAGCTGACACTAAGATCTAGTGTCTGAAGGGAGAAAATTCTGTAGTATAATGCCTAAAACAAAAGATTTTTAATGTGTGTTCCCAAACCACAATTTTAAATATGCATGTAATTTCAACTGTAATAATTAAGAAGTGCCAAGTCCAGATTCGCATTAATTGTTCTGATTTCAAATACATTTTCCCCTGTTATTTTGCAGATGGTAATGAAAATGGGAGCTTCTTACTCAATGATATAAGAGGTAAAAATCTAAAGGTATGCAAAAGACAGTAAAATAATGTTAAAAACTTTTCTAGCTGGCAATGTTTTGAAAAGAACTCTAACCATTTCATTTTGTCAGGGGCCGAGGAGACGGCTCAGTGGATTATGGGGTTCTGTGGCAAGTGCAAGGGCCTGAGTTCAATCCCTAGTTCTGCCAAAAACAAAACAAAACAAACAAAAAAAGAAACATTTCATCTTGTTATCGAGGATTTCATAAAATTCTTTCAAAGAATTGGGTAGGCTGTGACTTCACAAATAGGTATTTCTTACATAAATCTTGCTCTTACTCTTCATAAAAGGTAGGTTGCTGTTGTTAAAGATATTGTCATAGCACTCATCAGCAAGAAATTTAATGATTTGATACTATACTGGTACCCAGATTTGGGAATCTTGGGTCCCTTATCAAGGCACACTTTCTCATGGGCATGCAGAATCTCTCAGGTGTGACTGAATTTATCCTGCTGGGCATCCCGCACACAGAGGGCCTGGAGGCCATGCTCTTTGCCTTGTTCCTGTCCTTCTACATTTTCACACTTACAGGGAACCTGCTCATACTTCTGGCAATCGTCTCCTCCACTCAGCTTCACACTCCCATGTACTTCTTCTTATGCAAGTTGGCTGTTTGTGATATATTTTTCCCTTCTGTGAGTTCTCCCAAGATGCTGTTCTACCTCTCAGGGAACAGCCGAGCCATCTCCTATGCAGGATGTGTGTCCCAGGTCTTCTTCTACCACTTCCTGGGCTGCACTGAGTGCTTCTTGTACACAGTGATGGCCTATGACCGCTTTGTTGCCATCTGCCACCCTCTGCGCTACACAGTAATCATGAGTCTCAGAGCATGCACCATTTTGGCCACAGGGACCTCGATATTTGGTTGTATTCAGGCCATCTTTCTCACCACACTCACCTTCCAGTTGCCCTATTGTGGCCCCAATGAAGTAGACTATTACTTTTGTGATATCCCAGTGATGCTGAAGCTAGCTTGTGCAGACACCTCGTCCCTGGAGATGGTTGGATTCATCAGTGTTGGCTTCATGCCCCTCAGCTGCTTTGTCCTCATCCTCACCTCGTACTGCTGCATTGTCAGCTCCATTCTGCAGATCCGCTCTGCTGAGGGCCGCCGTCATGCCTTCTCCACCTGCAGTGCCCACCTCACTGCCATCCTGCGTTTCTACATGCCTGTGGTCTTCATCTACTTAAGGCCAACCCCAAGCCCCTTGCTGGATGCAACTGTGCAAGTGCTGAACAACCTGGTCACCCCCATGCTCAACCCCTTGATCTACAGCCTCAGGAATAAGGAGGTGAAATCATCACTAAGGAATGTCCTACATCAACTGGGCTTCCTTCCTCAGCAGTTATAGAGTGATATCGATAACTTAAATTGCATACTTTACAGCTGATAAGATATTTTGCTTTGATCTCCTAAATACTTTCGAATTTGAGAGCAGAAGTAGTGTTATTATTTCCATTTAATCACATGAGGATTTAAGTACACAGAGTTAATGTGTCTTGGCCAGGGACCTATCAGGAGCATATGACAGAATAAAGACTCCATGACTGGTATGCTGACCCTAGGATCTGTATTTTTGCTTTTGTAGGAGTCATACTCATGTGAGTGAGAATTGGAATTATGCTAGTAGGTAAAGTGACCTTGATTTCCTGTTTCCTAGTCTTTCTTTTTTATTATCCTATTTCATTGCTTCTCCTTTTTCTCTTTTCCACTCTGGTCCTCTTTCTTTTTGGTACTGGTGATGGCCTCTTCAATATCTACATTGAATATACCATCATTTCACTCTTTTAAAGATTGCTTTAAATGTGATAGAAACATGTCCACTTGATCTCCAATAGTACCGTGTTTCTTTTCAGCAATAAAGGTATTATATGGAAGGGAAAGACTTCAGCTATGAGTTGAGATAAATCCCTCCTATGGCTTCAGATAGAGTTCGTATTGTTTCCACCAAGGCAGGAAACCAGGCTGAAAAGCCTGGGTTGGGTTTGATTGTTGAGTAATATTTTTATGAGTTCTTCAGTTAAAAGGTAGCATGAGAAGTAACTCAGTGGTTCCAAACTTTCCTGATCAAGGAGATATGGAGCCACAGAGGAAAGTTATCAACAGTGTTAAGTGTGCCTAAGGAGAGTTACATGGAGCAAAAACATTCTTTCAGGCTTTCACAGAGTGCAAATTGATCAAGCAATGGCCTTGACTCATCCACATGGCTGACACTGACAAAAGATCTACAAACTGCCATACATGGTTTTAGGGTAAGTCCTGAGGGGATTTGACTGACCTTGTCAGATATAAAAGTTACATTTTTTGTTATATAGGTCTTGCTTTATTTTGATCTTAACCATCCAGCAGAAAAGTATAAGCATAAGATATAAGAAGTAAAGCCATATTAATATGCTGAGCTGTAAAAGGTTCAAGTCAACAACTTCTTACACTGCTAGTCTTGTGGATAACCACTACTATTATAGACTACTGGACTATATTGAACTATATTGAATTCATTCACCTGCAGTATATGAATGACAATGGAATACATATCTCTGACAAAAGTAAACAAAAAATGGAATATAAATGAAGGACCATTTTATAGTGGAAAATATATTTTGTATGTTTTATACAAAATAGCATAGATATACAACTACTTTCTCTTAGCCCAATGAGAGAAGATTTTGAACTAATACTGTTTAGACAAGATATCATGTCTGCATCTTGTACTAGGAATAACTACTACCAAGACAACAATATGCAATATACTAATTATTGTAACTGTATTACTAACCTGTTTTGAAACTATTTCATTGCTACTTCTTTCTCAATAAAATTAACATACATTTAAAAAAGGATATCATCCAGATGAATGTTAATCCACAGGTATCATTACAAAAATTCAAGTTTAAGCTCAAGGAAGACAAAGAATAAGACTATTAAGAGAGCTTCAGAGAACAGTTTTGAACCAAATGGATTTTAGCTGTAGCATTTTCTCTGACATTTCGTTTGAGTATGATCTAAGGCTAAGCCCAAGCCCTACGTTAGGTGGAACCCTATGTTTTTCAAAAAAAAAAAAAAAAACTCTTTGCTCACCTCAATCATTTCTACAGCATACAATTGTACACTCCCTTTACATTTTACTGGATAACTTTGTAACAGAGTCAGTGCGTGCTCTGAATTTCTTCTATGTCTAAGTTTGATCTAGAGCCAGGAGTGACCGTCTGTGGAGAGATATGGGGTCAACACAAAAAGGAAAGCTGAGATAGTGATGAAAAGTTTTGAGAGGAATATTCAATGTGTGTGTCCTGTTTTCTTTGTTTTCTGCTTTCCTTGTCACCTTAATGATTTGTTCTAAATGAAATTCCTTTAATTAATTAGTGTAATTTTGAATCTTTTCTAATGCTGTTTTATCCTATGACTATATGATATACTTTGTTTATATTACTTTTTCAAAAAAAGAATTGAAAAAATTAAGACCTCCCAAATTCAAAGACCTAACTCCCCAAAATAGGTACCTGAGATGAATTTACACATCTCCAATGAAGAAATACAAATTCAAGTAATTTTTTAATTAAAAAAATTCACTTCATCTATGCATACCTACCATTGCTTGCATGAGGACCACTTAGTTTTCAATCACTTATTATTTATTTATTTATTTATTGATACATGGTCTCACTAGGCAGCTCTATTCAAAGTGATCCTCCTGTCTGAGCCTCCTCAACACTGCAGTTACAAGCATGTGCTACCATGCCTGTTAGCTCTGAGCACCTAGGTTCTGGGACCAGCATGGCATGTTGTACTGCGGATCGAACCCAGGTTCTTGTGCTTCCCAGTCAGGTATTTAGACAGCTGAGCTATCTCTGCAGTCCCAGTAAGGGATACTTATGTTAGGGAGGGCAATCTGCCTTACTGATTGTACTGATTGATGTCTTAATTTTATTAAAAACAACTTCACAAATGTACTCAGAATATTTGGTCAAATATCAGGACTCAGGACTCAGTCAAATTGACACCAATTTAGCCACAGCAATTAGTAACACATTACTTAAAAGTTGAATTCTTGACTATCATTTCATAAAAGTAACAGATTCTGTGTATCACATCAGAACATACACATTTGATGTCAATTCCATGTGTATCTGAGCTTCAAATATAAATAAAAAAAAGGAGATTATACATAGATAGAAACAATACATTAAAGCGCTGGGGAGATGACTCAGTGGAATAAGTGCTTGCCTGACATGCGCAAGGTCCTGAGTTTGATGCCTGGTACTACCAAAAAACAAAAACAAAAACAACAAAAGTGAAAGAAATTATCCTCTCTCCAATTTTCCACAAATGCTCAGAAAATATCAGAAACAGTAATGTTTCCATAACTTATACAGAAATTTAAGTAAAGTGAAAAATCAAACATTATATTAGAATGAATAAGACTCAGATTGGGTGAGTTAAGAAGAAAAAAGTAAAAAAAAAAAGTAGACCTAAAAAAAGAACAATAACATCAGGAAATGGCTGAGATACTAAGAAAATACAAAACTTTATTACAGTTAACTAAGATTTGTGGCTATTTTAACATGAGCTGAGCATGTGCTCAGTCCTTTATGTTCCATTTTTGGTGGATGATTTCCTTTTTCACTCCCTTGGTACTTTATTTTATTGGTACTTTTTACATATGCATAATGATAGCATTCAGCATGGGGAATTTGTACCTATGTATGATATCTCTTACTTCATTTTTCCCCTTTCTACTTCCCTCTCTTCAACATAATTCTCTTAATAATTATATGAGGCACATGCTCATTATGATATCTTTATCTTATGGCTTCAAAGATGAGTCTGAGAACTTCAGCACTTTGCATGAAGTTATCTTTCAGTTCTGCTTGTAGTCAGGCCCAGTTTTGTTGTATTACAAGCCAAGCATGGCTCTCAAGTACAATGTGTGTTGTGTGAACCTATTAGCAGCAAGTACTTCCCACAGCCAGGGCCTTGTACATCATTCTTTAAACTCAGCAGAGAGTCCAACTTGCTTATCAGGTAATGGGAAGCTCTCAATTAGAAACACATTTACTAAAAGCTTTCCTACCACTTACATCAAGCTATAATTACTATTAATGGGTACTTTTTCTTATCAGAAGAAAACTTTTAAATAAGTTATTCTCAAGGTACATGCTTCTCTTGCTCATTAAGACTCTGACACTTTTCCCTTTAGTTTTCGTGCCTCATTTGTGAGATATATCATGGGGCAAAGTAAATTAATAAGACTGGGGATTGGCTTCAGCTATACCACAAAGCCAAAGTGTTCATATCGCTTTTTGCAATTATTATCCTTGGTAGTAAATTTCCTTCATGCCTTGGTTCTCTCAGCAGTTATTCTTCTAGGGAAAATCTAATGATGAGTGTTGCATACACACTCACATACACGGCCTCCATCTGCACATATGCTCCCGGGCAATTCTTTTCACATTATTTTTCCAGTCTTATGACAATGATTCATCCTAAATCACTGCATTAAAAGGCCTTCTTATAACCTATTCTTTTTCCGTTTCTTATGAGGAATAGTAATAAAAATATTATTCCCAAATATTATCTAATTAAGTAGAGTGTACTCAAATTGAAAGAAGAGTGAAAATATAGGTTTATTAAGCTTAAGGCTCCAGATGGATAGATAATCTATGTAGAGACTGCTCTTATCTTAAAATGCATTAGCAGAATGAATCAATTTTATTGCTTAGTATGGCTCTCCCCAGGCATCGTAAAAAAAGCAAAATTAAAACAAGGCAGTTCAGTTTACTAGCCAAGCCAGCAAAAGCAATTTGAGAGTCAAAGTAAGTTTCTTTATTTTTTTCTTTATTTTTAAGCTTTTATTTATTTGGTGTAGTGTCTCACTGCACAACTCAGCCTCATAGTGATCCTGCTGTCTCAGCTTCCCCAGTTCTGAGATTATAGGCAGGCACCACCATGCCCAGTTTTGGTGGATGGCACAGTGCAGCAGTGGTTCCTGAGCCTGCACAGTATACAGTACCAGCGATGAATCCAAGGTCCTTAAATTTGTCAGGCGGGTACATAAACTGCTAAGGTATCTCCCTAGCTTCCAAAGTATATTTAGAATACTGAATTTATCAACAAGTGCAGTTTCATGTTTTAAACATATTGTTACTAATACTTTGTATCAGTACATGCCAGTAAGCAATATCATGCCTCATATCAAATTTCTGCTCTATTCTGAAATTCAAAAACTAGATGCAATTTATATATTTATTTAACTTATTGTGAAGATTACAAATTCACAAAAAGTAGCCAATGTATGACTTTACATATCTTTTGCCATCCATCGTATCTTTATTTTGACCAGTATAGTTTAGTCTAAGAGCCTAAACATAGCTAAAATTTTTTAATTATGTGCACCATTGATGAGCTTTTAGATCTCTGTCAATTTTAGTATTTATAAAATTCTGCTTAAACATTTGGAAGCCAAAGTCAACATGAATATATAATGATTGCATCTTCTTTATAACTCATAATTATTAAACAAAAATTTTTTACTCTAAGGGAATTTGGAGAGGACTAATATAGTTCCTTCAACTGATGAAAAAGTCTTAAGTAAAGAAATGAGTGCATAGAAATGAATGCACTAAATCTGGAAATCTACATTCCGCTGTCTGGGTTGCTTTTCTTTCATTGCTTCGACAAAATAACTTAAGCCCAAAATTAAGGAAGGAAAAGTTTATTTAGCATGAAGTTTATGGAGGTTTCAGTCCATACTTGGCTGGCTCCAAGATAGAGTGGTACATGGAAAAAGACAAGAATTCATGCCAAAAACCCAGCAAAAGCAGGCAGAGCAAAAAGGGAGAAGCAGAGCAAGCAAACCTCTTTCTCTCCCTTATATTGTTTGCAGGTGACTCGCCCCAGGGCAGGTGTAGCACTCACGCCCATAATCCCATCAATGGATCATGCATCAATGACAAACTCTAGAATCCCAGGCTATGACTCCATGAGGCTATAAGGGCACATCTAGACTCAAACTAATGGATTCCCCAAGGAAGCTGGTTCTTAGTAGTTTCCCACTTATTTTTCATTGTTGCTTAAATAAAAATGTCATGTATTCAAAGGTGGAGCTTTAAGAATATAATCATATCATGAGGACACTGACCAAGTGAATTGATTAATCCATTGATGTGTTCTTACCTGAATATGTTCTTAAGAGGAAGGTCTGATTGGAGGAAGTTGGTCACTTGGGGTGTGATCTGGTTATGTCTTGTCCTCAGCCCTTTCCCCTCTCTTGATCTCCTTTTCTTTCTTCCTGCTTCTTATCTACTTCACTGAGATGAGCAGTTCTGCTCTCCCATGATGTTTCTGCCTTGGAGTAAGATGACCATAGATTGAGGTCCCAGAAGCCATGAGACAGAATTAACCTTTCTTCTTTTCCATTATTTTACTCTGGAATTTGGTAATGGAGTAAAAGTTAAGCAACACTCTGCTGTGTTAAGTTAGCAAATTTTCAATGCAGGTATTCTAAGTCATTAGATAGGAGTTATGGAGAATTAAAAAGAATGACAATAAGCTATCAGAACTCTTTATGAAATTTACTATGAAACATGTATTACTAATCATGAAAGTATAATTAAAAAGTGAAGTGAGTTTATATGAGAAGTTATCTTGGTGTGGAAATATCAGAATGGGCCTACAGAAGACAAATATAAATAAATTAAGCTTCACTTGCTGAAAATTTGGGAAAATTCAGCAATAGAGAAAGTTTGTGTATTAGGCAAAATATTGAGAAGTTGGCTAGACATGGAAATTGCAAGATATTGAGAAAATGGGTTATTTTTTCTCTAATTAAAACATCAGCAACAGAGCCAGGTATGGTAGTGCATGCCTGTTATTCTGGCACTCAAGTGGCTGAGACAGGATTTCTGTTTTTGAGGCAAGTTGGGTTACATATGAGTTCAAGGACACCTTCACCAACACAGCAAGATCTTGTATCTAAAAGAGAAGAATACTGGTATAAGATAATAAATATAATGTATTTTATATATTTTGTTTTAAGATATTGTATAATATGCTCTTATGTACCACATAATGATGTTGAGTTATTGACATGTATGATTGTGAGATTTTAACTATCTGAAAAATTATTATCGCTTAACTACTTTAAATCTGTTTTAAGACCTGAACACAACATGTTTCTCAAGTGTTTGTGGTGACGTTGGCATAAGTAAACTGAATATACTGCCAGTTTATGGCACACACTATGATTTCCACTACACAATACTATATCATGATGACAAAAACTATATTACTGGCTTATTTATATTTACACTGTTATATGTTTGTTATTACTTCACAATGTCCATCTACTTACAAAAAACTTCCCTGTGAAACAGAAAACCATGTCACACAGCAGCAGTGTCATTCAACTTGTGATTGCACAAAGCCACATGGAATAATTGACCTGCACCTTCTAGTTGTATCTAAATACAGCAATGACAAGATTGCCTAGTGCTATATTTTTGAGGATATGCTTCCTTTTGACATACATATGACTGAACATTGTCTCATATTACTTTTATAATATTTAATATCATTTCTAGTATTTATAGAATCACATATAGACTTGGATACACTTCTTATACACCATGCTAAAAGCTCTAGATCTATTGTCAGGACCCAAGAAAAAAATAGCAGTCTTAGGTAAACTGATTGGCTAACTGGCTGGTCTCCTTTGTCTCTGTATTTGGTTTCAATGGAGACATTAGACAAGGACTGGAGAGTCAACAATAGGCAGAAGCTGGGTGAAAGAGCCCTCTGCAATGAGATGTGAACTCTGAGGTCAACAGAAATATTGCCAGTAAATAACACTCCATTTAAATAATTTCAAAGTTCATCAAATGTAGTGAAGCTTATTATCCTCCATATATACTGTACTGCTCTTTACACACTCAGATCCTCAATTCATACCTACATGTATGTGATGGTAAAACTGGTGTTATTACTGTACCCCTGGGAGAGCTACAATTCTGTTTGTGTTTTGGGATGGTCTTGGAACTTTTGGATATGACTTCAAATCAGGGTTGACCCCTTTCTTCTGTGGTCTCCAAGAAGTCCCAAATGACACTCCCCTTTGGGAATTCTTTCATCATAATTCAACTTTGGATTTATGGCTTTCCTGTAATATACTTCAGTTAAAATATCACCATCTAGCCTGTAAAAATAACACATTCTTACGTTTGGAAAGTTACCATTTAAAGTAAGACTGTATCAAGGCTTCAGATGACTCAAATAATAGTAAGATAAACCTTGAACTGTAAAGTTGACTTCAACAATAATATATAAATGAAATCTCTTCAAGATATTATAGTAGGCTTTCTTAAAAAGTATGCATAAATATTGTTCAAATACATTAAAATGTTAATTCTTCATATTTACAGAGAGATTTATACATTTATTATGTACAGAAGATACCATTTGTAATCCAAAAAACATACATGGAAAGTATCATTTCAATTTTAAGGATAAAAACTTGATGATCTTTCTTCATATGAATAAATTTTACTCTCTCATATGCCAACAAAGTTAACATTTGAACCTAGATCTTGTGATTCAAAGTCAATTTATTTGGCTCTCATGCAGGAATCAATGGTATAGGGAACAATCATTCTTTAAAAGTGTTTGAAAATTGTCAGGAATAAAAGCTTTAGAAATGATATTATTTGCTTACTTTTTAGGTAAAATTGTTACCACTAGGATAAGTTATATTTTCTCTGAGGCATACAGTAGTTCCTCCAGCACAACCCTCTCCCAACTTTATCAGCTTGGGCACATGGAACAATTGGTTATGAAAGTAAGTGATCACTACTCTTGCTCATAAATGCAAACTCTTTCACTTCAGTAGATATAGAAATGGTGTCACCTGCCTGAACTTAATAGTAGGGAAATATTAAAATCTCTCCAGTTTTTCCCATTCCAATGTACTTAGAGAAAAACTACAAGATCTAAGAAAGATGTAGTATGTGTTTAAATTTTTTAAAAACTCCATGAAAAGTCATGCTGCCATTATTCCTCTCTCAAAATACCACTTTTTGAGTCCAACAAGTTTATCTCACAATTCATGTAACTATCTTTCTTTTAAAAAATGACACTTTCTGAAGAGATTCTGGAAGTCTTTTCTTCATGAATATCATTAGTTGTACTGCAGTGACTGCCTCAGTGTCCTGAATCAACTCAAGACAATATGTTCCATGATCATTTTGATCTCATGGAAGAGGCAGAAGTGACACTATGCTACCTGGGGTGAATCATGTATCTGGAAAAAAAAATGGCAATATTCTTATAAGTCAGTCTTTATACTGGATGGTGTTTGATAGCTCAATATCTGTGTAATCATACATGATAGATACTCATAAAAGTATTAGTACTCAAAAAGAGGTATTCAAGAAGTACTTCAGAAGTGGGAAATAAGGAGATGTTTGTGATGGTTTGTGTCTAGATGTTTGCCCAAACTCTCATGCACGCAAGGAGGGAATGGTCTTTTCCAAGTTGGCTGAATATAGAAATTGTTATTGATGAATCATCTAATGCTTGGATTAGGGGTGTGAGAGCCACACCCTACCTAGAGTGAGTAGCCTTCACACAATATAAGGGAGAAAAAATCTTATCCTTTCCTTTCTTTGCTTGCTTTTGCTGTCTTCATCTGCAATGAACTGTTTACCTCTGCCATGTGCCACTGTTCCTTGAAGCTAGCTGATTGTGGTCTGAGCTAAAAACATTTTCTCCCTTTAAGGTTTAATATTAATTGTTTCACCTAAGCAAAGAAAAAAATAACTAAGAAAGAATTTCATACCAGAGAATTCAGGTTATTGCTGTAACTATACTTAACCATGTGATATAAGAGCCTTGGGAATGGATTGTATGAAGAGTTTGAAAAGTTTCAGAAATGCCAGTTGAAAAAATAGAGCTGAAATTCCTTAGGCTGTACTATGTGGGAGATTCTGATAAAAGATTAGGAGACCAGAAAGCTGATAAAGACCAGCCTCATGATGTGTTTTCTGAGATGAAGGACTTCACAGGCTCCTGGAAACTTTGGGTTTTGCTTGTGGTCCAGAGTCTTTGCCTGACACTGAGGTAAAGAGGAAGACTAATTAATGTGACAAAAGAAATTTTAAGGCAATCTAATGTTGATGCAAAGGCAAGGCTACTATTTGGGGCTTTTAGCCAGATGTATGTTGAGAAACAAGAGCAAAATGATTTAAAACATGGTGAGTTTGACAAGAAAGGAAGCTCCCATGAAGTTGTGGACCACAAAGATAGAGTAGATGAGATCTTTATTGTTGAGAAAGTGTAGAATGGAAAATAGGACTTGCGAGCATCATAAGAGGCAGCAGCGGTCCATCATTTGTAGTGTCAAAATGGCAAAAGTGAAAGACTTTATTATGAGAAGAAATCCTAAAAGGACCATGTTGCAGAATAGTAGCAGCCTGAAGAATGTGTTCCTTGGAATTTGATTGAGAGTGTTCAGTGATCCTGGTACTGACCCCCTACATCCAAGACATAAAGAAACCAGCCTTCTGCTCCAGTTGGTAGCAGCTCTTGGTATCAGACCACGGGACACCGATTTTTAGGTGCTTGAGGTTGTAGGGTGAGGAAGACTTCCACTCACATTTCAGAAAAAGTCCTGAAAGGACAGGCAGTGCGTTGCTGAAAGGGCAGTGTGGGAAGCTGTGGGTGTGAAGCTGAAGATGCCAAGGAGTCTGTAAAAGTTTGGAAAAGCTAGAAACATAGATCATCTGAGGAAAATTGCAAGGAGAGACCAGAGTGGAACCAAGAGAGAAGCTATGGGAGCTACCACAACTAGACTTGATGTAGGGGTAGTTCCACTTAAAGCCTTTGGAATTCACATCTTGCCGCAGATTCCCTCAGATGCTGCACAGGAAACTACAGCATTTAATTTTTGCCCTGCTGAAGTTTGGACTTTCTTAGGTCTCATTTATTTTTATCCCTTTCTTTATAACTTTGGGAATGAAAATGTCTACCTTGTGCCATTGAATGTTGGAAGTTTTAAACTTTCTCTTTATTTGTCCAGGGGCTCACAGCTAAGAATTTGTCCCAAGTCCCAGAGGAGACTTGGGACATGGACTTTTTAGCAATGATAAAATTTTTAGGGCTTTGGAAACCTTTGGAAATGGAATAAATATATTTTGCATGGTATAGTGTACATGAATCATTGGGATTTAGGGATGGAATGTTATATTTTGTGTTTATATGTCCCCCAAATCTGCACACAGTCATGAGGGTGATGATTTTCAGGGGTAGCTGAATCTATTATTTGTGATTGATTAGCAGTACAATGCTAGGATTAAGGTTGTGAGTGCTACACTTTCCTAGGATAAGTAGCCTCCATACCATAATAAGGACAGAAAGGGCTCATCGCTTCCCTCCTTTGCTTGTTTTCACTGCCTTCCACTGCCATGCACTGTTGACCTTTGGCATGTGCCACCTGCTTTGAAGTCAGTTGATTATGCACTGATAACTCTACAAACTGTTACTCAAATAAACCTTTTTCCTTTTCACTTTGAGTGTCAGATATTTTTTCTCAGTAGTGAGAGAAAAGTAATGAAGACAGAGTGTTGGAAGTGAGTG
>NW_004524656.1:693137-693650 GCF_000260255.1 Octodon degus | reverse complement strand
ACACTGTCATCATTTTTTAAGTTAATTTTATTGAGAAAGAAATAGCAGTGAGGCAGTTTCACAACAGGTTAGTAGGACAGTTATAATAATTAATACATTGCATATTGTTGTCTTTGTAGTAGTTATTCATAGTACAAGATGAAGATATAATATCTTGTTTGAACACTAGTAGTACAAATCTTTCTTCTCATTGAAATAACACAAAGTACCTGCATATCTACCTTTACAAAATAGCCCTTCATTTATATCTCACCTTTCTGTCTAGTTTTGTCAGAGATGGAGATTCCATTGCCATTCAAATATTGTAGGGGTGTGAATTCAGCAAAATAAATCAATATAGTCCAGTAGTCCATAATAGTGGGTTACCTGCTGAACAGGCATTGTCAGAAGTTGTTCATTTGAGCCTTTTACAGCTCAGCATATTTATATGGCTATATTATTTTTATTCTTTATGTTTACACTTTTCTGCTGGATGGTTAAATCCAAGATAAACCAAGACCTATATAACAAAAA
>NW_004524656.1:690988-692592 GCF_000260255.1 Octodon degus | reverse complement strand
CATATACAGCATTTTAGCAGGACAGTCCTATGACATTTTTTTCTTGTCTCTTGTTTTCATTTGTTAACTTGTTTTTAAACAAGCATTTATGCTAGAGAGATTATACTAGTAGTTGTATGACATTAGAAGCAGTACACATGTATCAGCATAGTTAGTCAGGGTGAGAATCATACCAATTAACTATTAGTTGCAGCAACTTGATGGAGATTCTGAGGAACATTGCCTTAACTGTCTTGTGTATATAAATGTATAGTTTTGATCTGCCATATTTCCTAGATTTTCTCCTTACTCTCTTTTCATTGTTTAATCCTTAAGTTCTTTCTATCCATATAGTTGTGTTATACCTTTTGATTTTTATTTCTTCTTTTGAGTACTTACACTAGGGACATTATATGATATTTATGCATGTGGGGACTGGTTTATTTCACTTATGAGTAATCTTCAAGTTGTATCCACTTATATATAAAGGCTTCAAGTTTATCATTTTTTACAACTGAGTAATACTACATTGTATAAAAACACTACATATTTTTCATTCATTACTCAGTGCAACCATTTTTGTTGCTTCCAAGATTTGGTTATGACAAGTTGTGCTGCTGTAAGCATAGGTGCACATATATCACTATGATTTGATGTTTTCAGTTCTTCTGAGAAAATTCCCAGTAGGAGGATAGCTGGATTGAATGTATGGGATTTCTAAAATAGTTTTCAAAGAGTCTCCACACTGATATTCATAATGGTTGTACCAGTCAACGTTCCTACCAGCAGTGGAGAAGTGTTCCTTTTACCCCACAGCCTCTCCAACAGTTGTTCTTGGGTGATTTCTTCATGATAGCTATTGTTTCTGGGGTGAGATGGTATTTCAGAGTTGTTTTTGTTTTCATTTCATGGATGGCTAGTGATGTGGAGCATTTTATGTTTTTATTAGCTTCCCAAATTTCTACCTCTCAGGAGTGTATGTTCATCTCAGATGCCCATTTCAGGATTAGGTCTTCAAATTTTGGAACTTTAATGTTTTTTAGTTCTTTATAAATTCTAGAGAGCAGAACTTTGTCTGAGTGCTTATTAGTCAAGATTTTTTCCAAATTTGTGGCTGTCTTTTCACTTTGTTCTAATTTCTTTTGACATGCAAAAACTTCTCAATAAGAGGAGGTCTCAATTGGTAATTCTTTCAAGTATTACCTGTGCGGTTTGATTTTTGTTCATGAATAGTTTGCCTTACTCCTGTGTCTTCATGAGTTCTTCATACATTCTCTTCCAGGAGATTTAGTGTTTCTCTTTTATTTTATTTTATTTTCCATAATTTTATTGAGAAACAAATAGCAATGAAAGTTTCAAATCAAATTGGTAGGACAGTTTCAATAATTGACACATTGCATACATTCTTCCTAGTGGTTAATTGCTGTACAAGATGTGGACATGATATTCTATTTGCAAATATCATTAGAACAAATCACTCTATTCATTAAGAGAATGTAACTATATATCTATCCCAACCACTTTGATTACACAGATACAAAATGGACATTCATCTGCATCCCCTTTTTTAAGTTCCATTATTTGAATATTATAGGTGTGTAAACTCAGCAAAATATTCTAAAAGA
>NW_004524656.1:688421-689872 GCF_000260255.1 Octodon degus | reverse complement strand
TTCCTCGAGATCCTGCTTTCCTTTTACTTGTATTATACCTTTCTATTTGTATTTCTTCTTTTGAGTTCTTATACTAGGGAAACTATACGATATTTACACATGTGTGTCTGGTTTGTTTCACTTATGAGTATATGTTCAAATGGCATCTACTTCAATATAAAGGGTTCAAGTTTATCATTCTTAATAGCTGAATAATACTCCAAAAGTATGGAATGCTTCACGAACTTGCATGTCATCCTTGTGCAGGGGCCATGCTAATCTTCTCTGTATCGTTCCAATTTTAGTATATGTGTTGCTGAAGAGAGCACAGTGTTTCTCTTTTAATGTTTAGATATTTAATCCATTTTGATTTTAGTTTAGTGCTTGGTGATAGACCTGGGTCCAGTTTTAGTTTTTGGCATATAGAGAGCCTGTTTTTTCAGCACCATTTGTTAAAAAGACTGTCTTCCAGTAAGCCCTTTTGTCCCCTTTATGAAAGATAAGGTGGCTAATTTTGTTTGTACTTGCTTCTGCATCTTCTAATCTATTCCATTGATGGTTCTGTACATTTTTTTCCCCAATACCATGCTGATTTTATCACAGTATCTTCGTGTCACTTTGTTTTAAAATTTTTTACTGTACCTTGGTTTGAACTCAGGACCTTGTGTTTGTCATGCAGGGGTTTATTCTACTGAGCTATATCCTTGGTTCACAGTAGCTTTGCAGTATAATTTCAAATTAGGAATTAAAATGTCTCCTGCCTTGTTTTTGTTACACATGCTTACCTTTGCTATTCTAGGTCTTCTCTGGTTCCAAATAAAGTTTAGAAATGATTTCTCAAGGTCTACATGGTGGAAATTGAGAGGGATTGCATTAAATCTGTATAACAATTTAAGGAGTATGGCCATCTTGATAATGTTGGATCTTCCTATCCAGGAGCAGGGAATATCTTTTCATTTTCTGAAATGCTCTACAATCTCTTTTACAGAATATTGTAATTTTCATTGAATAGATCTTTTACTTCTTTAGTTAGATTAATAACTATTATATTTCATTTCCAGTATGCTATTGTAAAAGGTATTGTTTATTCAATTTTCCTCTCAGTATATTTGTTATCTATGTAGAGGAATGCTATTAACTTTGGGTACTGACTTTGTATCCTGCTATGCTACGGAATTTATATAGTAATTCTAGACACTTCCTGGTGGAGCTCTTTGGGTTTTCTAGGCAGAGTATCATGTCTTCTGCAAATAATGATAGTTTAAATTCTTTTTTACCTATTCTTATTCCTCTGTCTTCTCTAATAGCTCTTGCTAATAATTCCAGAATTATATTGAGTAGTAGTGGTGATAGAGGACATCCTTGTCTTGTGTTGAAGCCATTAGCTGGTATCCATTCTATTCCCCTGCTGAGTCAAGTTTATGGTCCTTCTCACTTTGCCCATTTCCTGTGAATCATGTGCTATGCCTTAG
>NW_004524656.1:676914-686099 GCF_000260255.1 Octodon degus | reverse complement strand
CACCATGCCCATTCCCTGTGAATCACATGCTATGCCTTAGGGATTGCACCCTCCCCATTGCCTAGATACCTGCTGACCCCAAGAACCAAGACTTCCTCATTCCATCACCCCCTATATATACCCAGAACCTCCCCTAAATAAACGAGGCTTGATCAGAATCTTTGTCTTGCCTCCATTTCTCACGTTTCCTGTCCTTTGTCCCCTCTTCAATTCCCTGCTCCTCCCCCAGTTGACCTTTGTTGACTGACCTGCTGGTTCGGGACAGTCGTGTACCATATCTGAAAGTAAAATATTTCAGTTTCTCCCCATTTAGAATTATATTAGTTATTGGGCTGTCATAGCTGTGTTTTACAGATTGAGGTAGGAGCCTTCTGTTCCAATTATCTGTGGGGCTTTGAACATGAATGAGTGTCGGACTTTGTCAAAAACCTTTTCTGCATCAATTGAGATGATCATGTGGTTTTTAGTTTTCACTCTATTGATATAGTGTTTACATTTATAGATTTGCAAATATTGAACCATCCTTGCATCCCTGGGATGAATCCTACCTGGTCATGGTGTATGATCTTCTTGATGATTTGCTGTATTATACTTGCTCAGATTTTATTGAGAATGTTTGCATCTATGTTCATGAGGGAGATAGGCCTGTAGTTCTCTTTTTTAGGTATGGCTTTTTTCCTGGTTTTGGGAGGATTGCTTCCCTTTCAATTTCATTGAAGAGTTTGAGTAGTATTGGGATTATATCTTCTGTAAATTTCTTGTAGAATTCAGCTGTCAATCCATAAGGACTGGACTTTTCTTTGTTGGTAGGTTTTTTATTACTTTTCTTATTTCTTTGGCTGCTATTTAGTTATTGAGAGTTCTCATATCTTCTTGATTCAGTTTTGGTAATTTGTACATTTTTAGGAATTTGTCCATTTCTTCTGTTTTCTATTCTGTGAGAGTAAAGATTCTCAAAGTAGCTATTGATGATCTTCTGAATTTCCACAGGGTCTGTGGTAATTTCATCCTTTTCATTCTTTATTGCTTGTATTTGAATTTTTTACTTCCTCTTTTTGATGAGGTTATATAGGTGCTTATCAATTTTATTTAATTTTTCAATGAATCAGTTTTTTGATTCATTAATTTTTTTATTGTTTCCTTCATCTTCATTATATTAATTTGTCCTCTAATGGTTATAATTTACTCCTATCTTTGGGCTTTGAGTTTGGTTGCTCTTTTTTTTTCTAGATGTTTGAGGTGCAGCCTTAGGGTATTTATTTGCTCCCATTCTGTTTTCCTAATTTGTGAGTCTACAGCTATAAATTTACTTCTAAAACTACTTCCATTGCATCTGATAAATTACAATAAATTGTGCATGAATTTTCACCAAATTTTAAATATTGTTTAATTTCTTATTTCATTTCATCTGTTGACCCATTGGTTGCTGAGAAGGTGTTAATTTCCGTGTATATATTGCGTTTTTCTGGTTTCTTTTGTCATTTATTTTCAGTTTATTTGTACTGTGGTCACATAATATGCATGGGATAATTTCTGTTTTCTTGTATATACTTAAGCATGAACTATGGACTAGAATGTGGTTCATTTTTGAAAATGTCTCATGTTCAGCTGAAAAAAAATGTATTTTACTGTGGCTGGGTGGAGCACTGTGTATATGTCCACTAAGTCCTTTTGTTCCAAGTTCTCATTCATTTCTGCTACTTCTTTGCTAAGTTTTTGACTGCTTGACATATATTTTTGGGATAAGACATTGTCAAAGTCTCCTGTTAAGATTGTGGTATTAGATTTTTCATGTTCATTAAGATTTGTCTTATATAGTTAGATGTTCTCATATTTGGTGCATACATAATTATGAATGTTGCCTCCTCCTCTTGAATTTTTGCTCTAACCAGTATGTAGAGACCTTATTTATTTCATTTGATCATTCTTGGTTTGAAGTTGAGACTGTCTGAGAACAGGATTGCTATCCTGCTTTTTTCTTAGATGTTAAGGTGTGTAGTATTATTTTCCATCTTTTCACTTTCACCATATGAATTTCTTTATGTTTTAAGTGTGTTTCCAGAAAGCAGATTTGTCAAGAAATGGCCATGACTCATCCACAGGGTGACTGTGGCAAATGATCTACAAATGGCTGTATAGGATTTCAGGGTAAATCCTGATGGGATTTGACAGACCTTGTCAGATACAAAAGTTACTTTTTTTGTTATATAGTTCTTGCATTGTCTTGCTCTTAACCGTCCAGCAGAAAATTATAAAACCAAAGTATAAAAAGTACAGCCATATTAATATGCTGAGCTGTAAAAGGTTCAACTCAATACCTTCTGACATTGCCAGTCCTACAGATAACTCATTACTATTATGGACTACTAGACTGTATGGAATTATTTTGCCAAATTCACACACCTACAATATTTAAATGGGAATGGAATACTCATCTCTGACAAAACTAAAAAACAGGATACAAGGAAGGACCATTTTGCATCTGTATGTACAAAATGGTTAGGATAGATATATAGCTACTTTCTCTAAATTCAATGAGAAGATTTGTACTAATAATGTTTGGACAGGATATCATGTCTGCCTCTTGTTCTATGAATAACCACTATGTAGAAAACAAAATGTAATGTCCTTATTGCAACTATCCTACCAATTGGTTTTGGAACTCTCATTGCTATTTGTTTCCCAATAAAATTAATAAAAATATAAAATAAAATAAAAAATAAAAACAGAAACAGAAGAAAAAAATTAGTTAAGTGTGTTTATTGTATACAGCATATTATTAGATTTTTGCTTCTTAATCAGTGTGCACATGTATTTAGTTGGTGAATTAAGTCCATTTACATTGATGGTTATAATTGAGATGTATTGATTTATGATTGACCTGTTATTTACCTGCTGTTTTTTTTACCCCTTTTTCTCCTGTGTTTAATTGCTTACCCTATCAACTTTGTTCTTTCCATTCTCATTCATGGAATTCTGGTCATTTTGCTCCAACTCTAGAATATCTTTTAGTAGTTTGTGTAGGATTGACTTTGTCATTATGAAATTCTTAGTTGTTATTTGTCATGGAAATATTTCACTTCTTCAAACTTCAAAGAGAATTTTGCTAAGTAGAGTAGTCTGGGCTAGAATCTGTTTTCACAGAGGACTTGAAATACTCTGTTCCATGTGCTTATTGACTTAATGGTTTGTGAAATGTAGTCTGCCATCATTCTGATGTGTTTTCCTTTAAATGTGATCTGCTTCTTTTCTTTAGTGGCTTTTAGTGTATTGTTCTTGTGCTGGATTTCTGGGATCTTGACTACTATATATCTGGGTGTGTTTTTAATTGGGTTGATGCTATTTGGAGTTCTATATGCTTTGATTACTTGAATGTCAGATTGTTTCCCAGCGTTTGGGAAGTTTTATACTATTACTTCTGCCCATATCCTTTTTTTTTTTTTTTTTTTCGAAACCGGAGATCAAACTTACCTTGTGCTTGCCAGGTAAGTGCTTAGTCTACTGAGCTATCTCCCCAGCCCCTATATTCTTTTTATATCATTTGTATTGATTCCTTCTTTCTCACTGATACCTATTCACCTCACGCTATTCACCTTTGCATAGTCTTGCAGATGTTGAATTATTTTTTCTTGCATCCCAGTTATTTTTAAGAGATCTTTTCTTACATTTTCACTAGCTGTGGCAGTGTCTTCAAGATCTGAAACATTATCTTCACTTTCATTCAAATGGTTTTGCAAGCTTGTGATTGAGATTTAACATTCCTCTATATCTCTTTGAATCTGCTTGAAGCAATCTATTTTTTCCCTATATTGCTCATTCAATGATACTATCATTTTTCTATTCTCTAATTTTTTTATCAGTGTCTTCTTTAGAATAAGTTATTAATTCTTTCATTATAGTTATCCTTTCTTTTTTTACTTCATGTATTATTTCTGATCTGATTTCTTCTATTTCTTCAGTATATTCTTTATTTCAGATGCTATTAATTCATATATTTCTTATTTTACTTCAGAGGTTATTTCTGATCTGATTTCCTGTACACCTTTCTGCAATTGTTTCTTTACTTCTGGCGCTATTGATTCGGAGATTACAGCCGTGTGATTCCAAATTTCTTCTGGCTGTTATTGCCTGCATTTGTTCTGGGTGGGCTCAGGTCCTAAGATTGCATTTTGCTTCTTTTCTTTGTCATTCTGTGTAGCACTCTCCTCTTATCTTAGGTGTAGCCCTTTGGTGCACTTATAATATTAGCACCTACTGAAATTCTTACTCAAGAGAGATTATATGGTTAAGGCAGTTATGGTTTTGTATTTACAGAATTACAGTTAGGAACCCTAATAATGGGTAATGATAATTAGCAGTTGACAAACTTTTGTAAATAGTGTGTTTCTAGTTTAGACAGTAAGAGAAAGCACTATGTCTCTATAGTGAAGTAGATATTAAATTGGGAATTTGTATTTAAGTTATGTCCCCTAAGTTCTGACTGATCATATCCCCTTGATGTACTTGTGTTCTTCCAGGCAGACTCATTCACCCCAATTATCTTTCACCCCCTCTCTCAGTCAACGGAGAAAGAGGGTGGATGCTCTCATAGACCTGGGTCCAGCAAAGTGTCTCAGCTTACCAGGTCTGGATCTATGAAGATTGAACTTGTCTCAATGTGCCTGGTTTGCTCAGCTTCTTCTTTCTGCAGCCTGTGGAAATTAATCCCCTGTGCCCCTCTGTCAAAATGTTCTGTTCCTACATTAGCTGGGTGGTTTTGGCCCCTAGCCTCTCTTCTGGGACTTCAGCTGGAAAGTTTCATACCAGCCCTGTATGCCAGGTCTGAGCTGGGTCTGGAGGGGTCCTGAGAGCATGGCAGAAGGTCTCACTCACACACCAGGCTTGGGCTGGGTCTGAGGATGCTGTCTTTATAATCTTATTTAACCTAAATCACCTCTTTAAAGTCACTACATTTAATACAACCTAATGGTTGACAAAGATGTTGGAATTTCATATGAGTTTTAGGGAGGCAAAGTTCAATCTATAGCAAGAACCATGGAGAAAATGAGATTAATGTATTTGAAAGTTGGTATAAAGAGATTAATAGTTTTTCATTTAAATAATATATCCTTACACTATGCAAATGGTTTCCACCTATGTCCTGAGGTTAGGTCCTACTTTTCACCTGTTCTCTTATTTCCCTGGGTCAGTCACAGAAACAGAAAGTATAGAATGAGTCCAGAGAGGGAAGATTACCATGATCCCTTCTGTCTCTGTCATTTATCAACATCTAATTGCTTATTTTTCTCAGAAATCTACTTGAATAAGACCCATTCAGTTATGGGATCCCAAGGACTCCAGGGACATATAAATTGCATATATGAGGAAATGATGCATCTCTTATTGTCTTTGAAAACAACTATGCTGATGAAATACATTAAACTTTATTTCACTTATCTAACTTTATTCTACTAAAAAGAAAAAGACTTCCAGATCATGAGAGAAAGTCCCAGACTCTGGCTTAGAATGTGCTCTCCAGGGCAATTTTGCACTATTGTCCTAAAAAGACAGCGATCACACTTCTTCCCTGTAAGTTTCACGTGTACCATGTTCATCCCTTTTTTAACTCTTCATTTATGGCCAATATATCTGATGGAGAGGAGTATTTAAATTTCTCAGTTAACAAATCTTCTTACCATTAAGGTTGTACAGGAACTTGGGGCTATTCTTGAATTTTCCTTAAAACAGGGTTATGCACTTAAATCAGAAATATTAATACAATGGAAATTATAAATAAACCCACCCTTGGATATCATCAGTTCAATTCTATCTACAAGGTATAAAACCCAAACTTTTTTTTTAAGAAATAAAAACTAAGTATAACTTGTTGTGAGTCTCATTATGAAAGTACTGTTGAAATAAACAGTGAAATTCGAAGTCTTCTAAAAAGTAGGGCCAAAGAGCAAAAGTGAGTGATTAAAAGGCTTTACAAAGTTATTTAGGGATATTGCTATCTGACAATATCACATAGACCTTGCACAAAACAAATAACTGATGTTCAGTTCTTGCCAGCCATTAACTCATTGTTCCATCCTTTCACCTGTGACTGAGAACCTATCTATGCTCTGCTAGGCACTGTCTTTGCTCTCAGAATGTAGTCAATAAACACTAATACATAGTTTCTCTCCCAGATTTTGTATTTGTCAGTGTTTGTGTGATGTGTGTGTGCTTTTGCTTCAAACATGCAAAGATAATAGCTCAGGAGACAAAGGACCTGCTTTGACAAGCACAGGAAACAGGGTTCAATCCCTGGGCCTACATTCTGCACCAGTCCTGCTCCCAAGGCATGGTGAGTCCACAAGAGAGTCTTAGCATGATTCTGCATGAATGCAATCCCAGAACTTGGGAGGCCCAAAACAGGAGGATCCCTAGAAGTCCAAGCTGCATAGTGAGACCCTTACCAAATACATAAATTAAAAAAAAAAAGACAGGGGGGATAATTTTCTAGCTACTTTTTGGAAAGGGGACTAATATATATAAATATAAAGAGGTTGAAAAAAATCAGACCCTGTAAAATAAATGACCCAATTAAGAGTGTATTTCAAACACAGTTTGAAATAGACTTTTCAAAAGAAAAAAAAATCCAACCCTGAGAAAAAATGCTTAGCATCTTTGACCATTAGGATAAGCATAATCAAAAGGACACTGAAATTTCATGTTATTCCCAAAAGAATGGATTCCATTTGGTGCTTGACAACATTAACAAATGTCAGTGAGGCTGCATGTAGAAATTAAATATTGCATGGTTTGTCTTCTATAAGAAATCCAAACTGTAAATAATTTAAAGAGCAAAAGATAAGATGATAGGAAACAGTGAGGTTGACTTTGTAATGAAAGGAAGGGAATGGGTGGAGATGACAGTGCCAAGAGGGAAATGGAACTAAGAATGATTAAATTGCAATATGTGTATATAACCACTCCCCAAGAAGAATAGGTTATGCATTACAAACCTATAGAAGAGTCTCAGATTTAGCTCATTCTGCTGAGCAGATTACAGTATCCCAATTCTATGGCATTGGAAGGTCATGTTTCAAAGTAAGTAAAACATTAGTGAGCATTTAGTATAGAAAATATGGTTGAACGTCCCAGTGAAAGCAAAGAGATATTCAAGATGAGAGGATGTATAGAGGAACACACACAAATAATCTTATTTGTTGATAGAGGCAGGGCTCTCTCCACTATCCCTTATCTGCTCCTTCTGAGTCGGTCTGGTTCAGTGTTTGAGCCTGCTATTACTGCCTTACTCATTGCCAAGAAAGTTACAGACTTTGACATCAGAGAGGGGATCAGCACACCGGATTGACCAGGAGTTAGTGCCTTCCAGGAATTCATGTTCCTTGCACTGCTGTCACTTCCAACTATGCAGCAAAAATAGAGAAAACGTATTTCGTAGGTTTAGTCTTACAGTTATTGGTTTTGTCTTTTTTAAGGTGAAAAAATAACATCTCTTTCACAGAAAACATTAAATTTCCAGGAAGATAAGAACTTCATTTATTCAAGAAGGTAGGAAGGGAAGGAGAGAAAAAGAAGAAGCAAAACAAAACTGAGTAGTTTGTCACTAATGATTAGCCTTCTTCCTACTCTATTATAGTTTTGTGTTAAGGTCCAGTTCATTTCTATTGTTATTGCAAATAAAGAAAGGAATTTGGGCTTAGCAATTTTCCCCACCATATGTCCTGCCAACAAACAATAAAAAAAATATGCTACTGCACCAATAATGCTTAAAAAACAAAAGAATCTTTTACAATTTACAATCAGTTGCCCCTGCCACATGCTAGTGACTTGGTGGCATGTTGAATGTTTAGAATGGAGAATAAGGAATTAAATGAGTTAGGATCTTTTCTGGGATTGAAACTAGAATAATGCAAATGTAATACAAAAATAATCCATCAGTTATGTCAAGGATAGGTAGATCTCCTGAGAAATATCTATGGAAATTTCTGGGATTTTCTATGAAAATAACAGGAGCTAATGATTTAATCTTTATCTCTTTTTCCTCTCACTTGTCTGTCATTATTCTTTGAGAATATAGCATGGCATCATTAGGGCATACATAATAGAGGTAGTAATTGCTATATGAGTGTACAGAAACTTGTTCATATTCCTCAAATAAATCTATTAATACCTCTGCCTTCACAGGAATAGCTACTTTCTTCTGGGAATCATTCTGGGAATCTTTGGTGGTGTAGTGGAAACTTTGGGAATTCCTGGGTTCTTCTACTGTTTATCTTTAGGAGAGCCACATTGCTCTGAGTTCTGATGTCCTCTATTTGCAGAGTAAAGTTAAGATATGTCTGACACAATTTTTGATAAGCTCAAGTAACATGAAAGTATGCTAGTATTGGTAAATGACTTACTGTGAGAATTGGAACCTACTCTGCCATGCAAACAATCTTTGTGGAACATACCTCCCACTTCAGATCATATTTTCTAATGATACCATTACAAGGATGATGATGAGGTTGACAAACTAATTGCTCCCTCAGAGTGATCACTGAGCACTACCCAAAGCTTAAGGAGATGTGAAGTACACAAGAAAGCCATCCCCAGAGAAATATATGTGTCTTGATTTGCTTGCACAAATCCTATGAGACACGATTATTTATAAGGAGGAAGTGCAAAGTCTCTGGATGAGCATGCTGTGCTCTGTTCAGAAGCAGAAAGTTGGGGGCCTGCCCTTTTGCTTAAGTATTTAAGTGCCTGCTGAAACAAAGTAGTTAGGCTCAGGATGGTGTGGTTTGAACCCCTCATCCTCAAGCCAAACCTGTCCTACCCTGAAGGCACCCTGAGCGACCCCTCACCCCCCAAAAAAAGAAGCAGCAAATTTAAAGTCTGCCTACACTTTGGAAAGCTTCACATATTTCCAACTACATGCTGTGAGTATTAAAACTGCTGCCCATTTTGCTGGGGAGATGGCTCAGGGGTATAAGCACCTACCTGGCAATCTCAAGGTCCTGATCCAGACCTGGGAAGCACAAAGTCAATCTCTATACCTGCATGCCATGCAAACCCCAGAACTCTGGGCACACTGCTGACAAAGGACCATGGATGAAAATTTCTTTCTTTCTTTCTTTCTTTCTTTCTTTCTTTCTTTCTTTCTTTCTTTCTTTCTTTCTTTCTTTCTTTCTTTCCTTCTTTCTTTCCTT
>NW_004524656.1:675114-676677 GCF_000260255.1 Octodon degus | reverse complement strand
CAGCCACTTAAAGAACTGAGCTAAGGGACAGGCCCCTGAAAATTTCTTGAGAATTTGAGTTGTTATAAGAGAATATTGAAACATGGCTAGAATTGATAACAGGGGTCAATATCTCATTCCTATCCCAGAATGATTGTTTCTTTTCTTAAAATTTTCACTTTTACCTAATTGTAATGTGGTACAAGCTACCTTCTGCTGCTTTGTTCATTATTGTTGGAAGTGTTTTGCAGTGGTACTTGTTAAATCTTCTGATTGGAACGCTGATGGAGAATGTGGCTGCACAGTGTAAAAGCTTCTATACAGAAGCTGGTACTGAGATCAAGTGTTTGAAGGGAGACAATTCTATTACATTATTCCAAAAACAAAAGGAGATTTTTAGTAAGTGTGTTCAAAACCAGGACAGTAAATATGCAGGAAATTTCAACTACAATAATTAAAAAGTGCTGAAGTCAAGATTCGTATTAATTGTTCTGATGTGTAACATTTTTTCCCTGTTACTTTGCAGATGGTAATGAAAAGCAGGAGCTTTTTACTCAATGACATTAAAAGAAGTAAAAATCTAAAGGTATGCAGAGACAATAAAACAATGCTAAGAACTTTTCTAGCTGGAAATGTTTTGAAAAGATCGCTAAACTTTTCATCTCTTCTTGGAGGATTTTATAAAATTCTTTCCAAGAATTGTGTAGGCTATGACTTCTCAAATAGGTATTTGTTACGTAAATCTTAGTCTTGCTCTTCATAAACAGGTAGATTGCTCTTGTTAAAGATATTATCAGAGTACTCATCAGCAAGAAATTTAATGATTTCATACTATGATGTTACCCAGATTTGGGAGTCTTGGATCCCTTTTGAAGGCACACTTTCTCATGGGTATGCGGAATCTCTCAGGTGTGACTGAGTTTATTCTGCTGGGCATCCCATGCAGAGAGGGTCTGGAGGCCATTCTATTTGCTTTGTTCTTATCCTGCATTTTCACACTTACAGGGAACCTGCTCATACTTTTGGCAATCATCTCCTCCACTCAGCTTCACACTCCCATGTACTTCTTCTTATGCAAGTTGTCTGTTTGTGATATATTTTTCCCTTCTGTGAGTTCTCCCAAGATGCTGTGCTACCTCTCAGGAAACAGCTGAGCCATCTCCTATGCAGGATGTGCATCCCAGGTCTTCTTCTACCACTTCCTGGGCGGCATGGAGTGCTTCCTGTACACAGTGATGGCCTATGACCGCTTTGTTGCCATCTGCCACCCTCTGCGCTACACAGTAATCATGGGTTGCAGAGCGTGCTCCATCTTGGCCACAGGGACCTCGGTATTTGGCTGCATTAATGCCAACTTTCTCACCATGCTCACCTTCTAGTTGCCCTACTATGGTCCCAATGAGGTGGACTGTTACTTCTGTGATATCCCAATGATGCTGAATCTGGCTTGGGCAGACACCTCATTCCTGGAGATGGCGTAATTCTTCAGTGTTGGCCTCATGCCCCTCAGCTGCTTATTTCTCATCCTCACATTGTACTGCTGCATTGTGGGCTCCATTCTGCAGATCTGCTCTGCTGAGGGCC
>NW_004524656.1:672831-674074 GCF_000260255.1 Octodon degus | reverse complement strand
GAGAGTCACATGGAGAGAAAACATTCTCTCAGGCTTTCACAAAGTGCAAATTGGTCAAGCAATGGCCATGATTCACATGGCTGACACTGACAATGATCTACAAACCGCTATGCAGGGTTTCAGGGTAAGTCCTGAGGGACTGACCTTGTCAGATACAAAAATAACATTTTTTGTTATATAGATCTTGCTTTATCTTGGTCTTAACCATCCAACAGAAAAGTAAAACTTGAGGTATAAAAAGTAAAGCCATATTAATATGCTGAGCTGTAAAATGCTCAAGTCAACAACTTTTGACACTGCCAGTCTTGTGGATAACCACTACTATTATAGACCACTGGACTATATTGGATTACTCTGCTGAATTCATTCACCTACAATATATGAATGACAATGGAATACACATCTCTGACAAAAATAAACCAAAAAGGGGATATAAATGAAGGACATTTTGTAATGGAAAACATATTTTGTATGCTATGTAAAAAATAGCATAAATATACAACTACTTTCTCTTAGTTCAATGAGAGAAGGTTTTGAACTAATAGTGTTTTTACAAGATATCATGTCTGCATCTTGTACTAGGAATAACTACTACAAAGACAACAATATGCAATGTAATACATTCACATTGTTAATTATTGTAACTATACTACAAACATGTTTTGAAACTATCTCATTGCTACTTTTTTCTCAATAAAATTATTAAAATATATTTAAAGATATATCATCCAATTGAATGTTAATCCACAGGGATCATCAACAAAAATTCAAAGTTTAAGCTCAAGGAAGACAAAGAATAAGACTATTAACAGAGGTTCAGAGAGCAGTTTTGAACCAAATGGATTTTTTAAGAAGTTTTTATTTTTATTTTTTTCTCTTTTTAAAAAATTTTTATTCATTTTAATGGGAAAAACAGCAATGAAACAGTTTCAAAACAGGTTAGTAGGACAGTTACAATAGTTAATACTTTGCACATTGTTGTGTTCATAGTAGTTACTCAGAAGACAAGATGCAGGAATGATATCTTTTTATTTCAAACCAATTTTGTAGGGCAATTTCAATAATTAACACATTACATGCATTCCTCCTAGTGGTTAATTGCTGTAAAAGATGCAGACATGATATCCTATTTGCAAACACTATTAGAACAAATCCCTCTATTCATAAAGAAAATGCAACTTTATATCTATCCTAACCATTTTGAATACACAGATACAAAATGGACATTCATCTGCATCCCCTT
>NW_004524656.1:637146-641560 GCF_000260255.1 Octodon degus | reverse complement strand
CTATCTGACAAATCACCTAGACCTTGTACAAAACAAATAACTGGTGTTCAGTTCTTGCCAGCCACTATCTCATTTGTTCCATCCTTTCACCTATGACTGAGCACCTATCAGTCCTGTGCCATGTAATGTCTTTGCTCTCAGAATGTAGTCAATAAACACTGAAATATATTTTCTTTCCCAGATTTTATATTTGTCAGTGTGTGTATGTGTGTATGTGTGTGTGTTTTGCTTCAAACATGCAAAGATAATAGCTCAGGAGACAAAGTGCCTGCTTTGACAAGCACAGGAAGCAGGGTTCCATTCCCAGTCCCACATGCCACACCAGTAATGCTCCTGAGGTGTGGTAAGCCTGCAACAGAGTCTTGGCATGATGACATACAAATACAATCCCAGCCCTGGGGTGGCCTAAAACAGTTAGAAATAAATAGTCTTTTCAAAAGAAAAAAATCTAACTCTGCAAAAAAGGTACTTAGCATTTTTGGCCATTACGATAAATATATATCAAAAGGACACTGAGATTTCATAATATTCCCAGAACAATGGACTCCATCTGGTACTCCACAAGATTAACAAATGCTGGTGAGGTTGCATGTAGAAGTTAAATATTGTATGGTTTGCCTTCTATGAGAAATCCAAACTATAAATAATTCAAAGAGCAAAAGATAAGGTGATAGGAAACAGCGAGGTTGACTTTGTAATGAAAGGAAGGGAATGGGTGGAGATGACAGTGTGAAGAGGGTAAATGGAACTAAGAATGATTAAACTGCAACATTGTGTGTAACCACTCCCCAAGAATATGTTATGCCTTACAAACCTGTAGAAGCATCTCAGATTTGACTCATTCTGCTGAGCAGATTACAATATCCCAATTCTATGACACTGGCAGGTCAGGTTTCAAGGTAAGTGAGCATTTAGTATAGAAAATATGGTTGAACATCTCAGTGCAAGCAAAGAGATATTCAAGATGAGAGGATATATTGATGAACACACACACAAATAATCTTATTCGTTGAGAAAAGCTGTGATTTCTCCACTATCCTTTATCTGCTCCTTCTGAGTCAGGGTCTGGTTCAGTGTTTGAGCCTGCTCTTACTGCCTTACTCATGGCCACTAAAGTTACAGGTTTTGACATCAGAGAGGGATCAGCGCATGGGATTGACCAGGAGTAAGTGCCTTCCAGGAATGCATGTTCCTGGCACTGCTGTCACTCCCATCTCTCTGCAGCAAAAATAGAGAAAACTTGTGTTTCACAGGTTTAGTCTTACAGTTATTGTTTTCCTCTTTTTTAAAAAAAGGGAAACATATCTCTTTCACACAAGACATTAAATTTCCAGGAAATTAAGAACTTCATTTATTCAAGAAGGTAGGAAGGGAAGGAGAGAAAAAGAAGAAGCAAAACGTAACTGAGTAGTTTGTCACTAACGGTTAGCACTCTTCCTACTCTATTATAGTTTTGTGTTAGGGTCTAGTTCACTTCTATTGCTGTTGCAAATAAAAAAGTAATTTGGGATCAGCAATTCACCCCACCAAATGTCCTGCCAACAAACAATAAAACACATGCCACTGGACCAAGAATGCTTAGAAAAACAAACAAAAGAATCTTTTACAATTTATAATCAGTTGCCCCTGCCACATGCCAGTGACTTGGTGGCATGTTGAATGTCTAGAATGGAGGAATTAAATGAGTGAGGTTCTTTTCTGGGACTGAAGCTAGAATAATGCAAATATAATACAAAAATAATCCAAAAGTTTTGTCAAGGATAGATAGATCTCTTGAGAAATATCTACTTAAATTTCTGGGATTTTCTCTATGAACAGAACATTGCCTAATGATTTAATCTTTATCTCTTTTTCCTCTCATTTCTCTGCCATTATTCTCTGAGGATATAGTATGGCATGGTTAGGGAATATGTAATAGGGGTATTAATTACTATATGAGTATACAGAAGCTTGTTCAAATTCTGCAAATATATCTATTAATAGCTCTGTTTTTGCAGGGACATCTGCTTTCTTCCTGGAATCGTTTTTGCAATCCTGTGGTGGTGTGGTGGATAGTGAACTAAGCTTGGGAATTCCTGGGCTCTTCTACTGTTTTTATTTAGGAAAGCCACATTGCTCCGGGTTCTGATGTCCTTTATTTGTAGAGTAAGGTTAAGTTGTGTCTGACTCAATTTTTGATAGGCCGAAGCAACATGAAAGTATGCTAGCATTGGTAAGTGACTTACTATGATAATTGGAACCTACTCTGCCACGCAAACAATCTTTGTGGAACATACCTCCCACTTCAGATCATATTTTCTGATAATATCATTACTAGGATTTCATTACTGGATGATGATGAGGTTGACAAACTAATTGCTCCCTTAGAGTGATCACTGAGCTTTACCCAGAGTTTAAGAACATCTGTAGTACACTTGAACGCCATCCAGGGAAGTGTATGTGTCCTGATTTGCTTGCACAAATCCTATGAGATGGGATTATTTATAAAGAGGAAGTGCAAAGTCTCTGGATTAGCATGCTGTGCTATGCTCAGAAGCAGCAAATTTAAAGTCTCCCTATGCTTTGGAAAGCTTCATATATTTCCAACTAGATGCTGTGAGTATTAAAACTGCTGCACATTGGGCTGGGGAGACGGCTCAGGGGCATAAGTACCTACATAAGCACCTACCTGGCAAGCTCAAGGTCCTGATCCTGGCAAGCACAAGTTCGATCTCTAGACCTGTATACCATGCCAGCTCTAGAACCCTGGCATGTCATTCTGACAAAGGACCATGGATGCAAATTTCTTGAGAATTTGAGTTGTTCTAAGAAAATATTTAAGCATGGCTGGGATTGATAACAGGGTTAACATCTCATTCCCATCCCAGAATGGTTGTTTCTCTTCTTAGTTTTCATTTTTACCTCATTGTGATGTGATATAATTACCTTCTACAGTCTTGTTCTTTATTGTTGGAGGTGTTTTACAGTGGCACTTGTTAAAACTTCTGATTGGAATGCTGATGGAGAAGGTGGCTGTACAGTGTAAAAGCTCCTGTACTGAAACTGACACTAAAATCTAGTGTTTGAAGGGAGAAAATTCTATTGCATGATTCCTAAAACAAAAGGAGATATTTTAGTAAGTGTGTTCAAAACCAGCACTGTGGATATGTGGGTAATTTCAACTACAATAATTAAGAAGTGCTGAAGTCAAGATTCTTTTAATTGTTCTGATGTCCAACACACTTTTTCCCTGTTATTTTGCAGATGGTAATGAAAAACAGGAGCTTTTTGCTCAATGGTATTATAAGAAGTAAAAATCTAAATGTATGCAAAGAGAATAAAACAATGCTAAGAACTTTTCTACTGGAAGTGTTTTGAAAAGATCTCAAAACTTTTCATCTTTTCATGGAGGATTTTATAAAATTCTTTTCAAGAATTGAGTAGGCTATGACTTCTCAAATAGATCTTACCCTTGCTCTTCATAAACAGGTACATTGCTCTTGTTAAAGATATTGTCAGAGTGCACATCCAATCAGCAAGATATTTAATGATTTGATACTATACTGGTACCCAGATTTGGGAGTCTTGGATCCCTTTTCAAGGCACACTTTCTCATGGGCATGCAGAATCTCTCAGGTGTGACTGAGTTTATCCTGCTGGGCATCCCGCACACAGAGGGTCTGGAGGCCATGCTCTTTGCCTTGTTCCTGTCCTTCTACATTTTCACACTTACAGGGAACCTGCTCATACTTCTGGCAATCGTCTCCTCCACTCAGCTTCACACTCCCATGTACTTCTTCTTATGCAAGTTGTCTGTTTGTGATATATTTTTCCCTTCTGTGAGTTCTCCCAAGATGTTGTTCTACCTCTCAGGGAACAGCCGAGCCATCTCCTATGCAGGATGTGTGTCCCAGGTCTTCTTCTACCACTTCCTGGGCTGCACTGAGTGCTTCCTATACACCGTGATGGCCTATGACCGCTTTGTTGCCATCTGCCACCCTCTGCGCTACATAGTAATCATGAGCCACAAAGCATGTGCCATCTTGGCCACAGGGACCTCGGTATTTGGCTGCATTCATGCCACCTTTCTCACCACACTCACCTTCCAGTTGCCCTATTGTGGCCCCAGTGAGGTGGACTATTACTTCTGTGATATCCCGGTGATGCTGAAGCTGGCTTGCGGAGACACCTCGTCCCTGGAGATGGTTGGATTCATCAGTGTTGGCCTCATGCCTCTCAGCTGCTTGTTTCTCATCCTCACATCGTACAGCTGCATTGTGGGTTCCATTCTGCAGATCCGCTCTGCTGAGGGCCGCCGTCGTGCCTTCTCCACCTGCAGTGCCCACCTCACTGCCATTCTGCTTTTCTACATGCCTGTGGTCTTCATCTACTTAAGGCCAACCCCAAGCCCCTTGCTGGATGCAACTGTGCAAGT
>NW_004524656.1:634719-635830 GCF_000260255.1 Octodon degus | reverse complement strand
ACAAAAAGGAAAGCGGAGATGGTGGTGAAAAGATTTCAGAGGAATATTCAGTGTCTGTGTCCTGTTCTCATTTTCTGTTTTCCTTGGGATCTTAATGATTTGTTCTAAATGAAATCGATTTAAATTAATGATCAACAAATTAGAAATTAATGTCACTCTGTCTTGCATGGAGGGGTGAAGAATACTGAGTTTATGTTTCGAAAAATAATGATTCTAGCTAGAAGAATAACATTTTATTACTATGAACTGTACATGCTCACCAAGGGCAAGAGAGAAATAAGTATTAAACAGGTGAGAAATAATTTAGCCTATAATTTATCATTCATTTGTATTTCCAGGGCCTAAAAAGTGTTTTAATTATTTTCTCAGTGATGTCTTACAATAAACAAGCCATAAAATCAAAATCAGTCATTGTCCTGTTGGAGGTCTTTTTAAAAAAATGTTTTATCAAATGTTAAACAATAAATCCATAATATTTATGACTTTAAACTTTCTATCAATGCAATTCTGTTGAAAAGTTATTTTTCATTTAACTGTCATTTTTTGATATTTATGTATTTAAAGATGTATGAAATTAATTCACTTTGGCCAATGCATACTGGATAATTATATAAATATAACAACTTTCCAGCTCAGTGTGTTGTATTCTGTTACATGAATATATCAACATTTTCTGCTTTTATTCAAAAGTAATATAAACTTCCCCCATGTAAGAACAGTTTTCATTTAAATACTAAAATGTTGTGGTGAGTTCTTCATATTTATCATCTGTAAACGTATGACACAAAAATACTATTACTAGATCTCTCAATGTTTCCATCATTAGATAGAAGAGAGAACAGGAAATTTGATTTATTTTATATTTTCCCAGTACTAACCATTGAGTTAAAAATTGGGGTATGAACACTCAGTGGGAGACTGCTCCTAGACAATACGAAAGAGGATGGAAAATTGAGGCAGGAAAGGGTAATCAGTTAAGCCAGCATCGATGGGTTCTTGCTGTGGGAGTCTGACCTGGTACAGAACTACCTTCTGCTTCTTCTACTAGGATACTAAGAAAACTGGAGATTTACATCAGATGCCCCACATTTTCTAGTAGTTGTTCTCCCCC
>NW_004524656.1:613968-633909 GCF_000260255.1 Octodon degus | reverse complement strand
ATATCTGAACATTGAATAGACATGAATTTTAATGTGAGTGAAGAGACATATTTTTTTATAATCAGGTAAGCATACAATTTCCATTCAGTATCTACCTCCAAATCACCCAGTCTTTCTACTCTATTATTTTTTTCATTTCTGGACATTCTCACTGTAAAGCCCTTTGGGAGACCATATCTTTTATTTATTTATTTATTTATTTATTGTTTATTTACTTTTATTTTTACTGGGGAAAAAAGCATATATTTAGAATTAGCCACCTGAACTGAGTTTAGATAATCCCAATTTTGTTGGCAGCATCCAAAGCATCATAATTGGAGCCAGTAGAACACATGCCTTCTTCTCTCCATCAGGTCTGATCAGGGTATTGACCTTGGCAACATCGATGTCATAGAGCTTCTTTACAGCTTGTTTGATTTGGTGCTTATTGGCTTTGACATCCACAATGAACACGGGTGTGTTGTTGTTCCCAATGTTCTTCATGCCTGACTCTGTGGTCAGGGGGACCTTGATGACAGCATAATGGTCAAGCTTGTTTCTCCTGGGGGTTTTGCTCTGAGAGTACTTGGGCTGCCTCCAGAGCTGTAGTGTCTTGGGATGGCAGAAGGTGGGTGATGTTCATATCTCCTTTTTGTGGCTGCGGTTGCCTTTCAGCACTGCCTTCTTGGCCTTCAAAGCTTTTGCTTGCAAGCATTTATGGTGAGGATATTCAGGCCTGCACCATATAAAAAGGCTAAAGACTTTCTGGACTAAGACCACCCTGCTCTCGAGTAGAGGACACTGGGCCCATCATCACGCAAGCACAGTCTGAGGGTGACGTCTGGGGTGCGCAGAGGAGTTGTGTGCAGAGATGGTAGGCAGCGATGCAGTCATACTCATTCACTCCTTCACATGTCTTTCCAGAATGCAGTCCATGTGACTCAGCTCCCCTTTAGGATTTTCAAGGGCAGTTTGCTACTCTTCATTGATTTATAGTGATTTAGTGTGATGTCTGTGGACAGAAGAGTTTGTATCAATATTCCTCCTTAGTGTCCTCAAAGTCATACACTCTCCATGCACATGAGTCTCTCTACATCTTCTGAACATAACTCTGTGATTTTACTCAACCATTGACTTGTTCTAATAATAAATCAGTATCTATTGAACTCTTAAAGAAGCTCGGCATTAGTGTATAAATCTTATTCTAAAAAAGCTCATAGCTAAACATGGGAGGCCAGTACACAAATGATTAAAATAAAATGTAGCAAATGTTTAATGAAAATACAAAAAAAAGTAGCAAAAGTAAGGCATAAATCATTAGTACTGTTCCAATGTTGGAAATAATTCTAGAGAATATTTAAAATGCATTCATTTACAGTTGTATACCTTTATAAAGTTTATTTAATTGTGCTTTTATGGCTAATGAACAAAAATCAAATTACACAGAAAGTACTTCAAATAATCAAACTTGGATCTCATTTTATTAAAAAAGATTTTGCACATCAAACAAAAAAATAAATAAAATAACAATTAGTGCTGGCCAGAGAGCTCAGTGGATTAAGACACCTGCTTAGACAGACACAGGGGCTGGGAGTTTGATCCCTGACCTGCTGTGCCAGCCCAGCCCCCTGGGGCATGCTGAGATGATTGAGACTGGGGGTAGTGGTGCAAGTCCCGTAATTCCAGCACTTAGGAGGCTGAAAAAAGAGGATCATGCCAAGTCTGATCTGTGTAGTGAGACCTTTTAGACCCTGAACTAAATACATTGTTTAAAGAGCAAAACATCAACAGAGACAAAAGAAAACCCACGTGGTATAAAAAGTTTTAGCCAACTGTCCCTCAAATGAAGGATTTCTATCTAGAAAACCTGAAAGAATAATTAAAATCTAAATAGACTCTGTGAAAGGGAAAGAATTTGTTCAATGGTAAGGAAAAACTAGGATGAGAAAAAGGACAACTGAAAGAAAGGAAAAACATATATTTAGGTATGATGCAGGATAATTTGGATAATTATACTCTTGATTCCTGTTGATCTTTTGAAAGGAGCAGCTAATGCTTCAAATTTTTTTCTTTGTATTCTTCTTACATTTTTCTTTAAATTTCTGATAACGTTTTTGTTATTGTTTTGTTTTGTTTTTTCTTTAAATGAATCTTGCACATTTATGTCTGGTAGCCTGAACAATTAATTTGAAGATAGCATCACATAATACAGCAAGCATTGTTGAATTTCTATTTGTTTAGAGAAATTTTGTATTGCTTCTAATGCTGTTTTGCTATTTTGTGATATATTTTACGTTCTTTAAAAATAAAGAATTGAAAAAATAAGACCTCCAAATTCAAAGACCTAGTCCAAAATTGGGTATCTGAGATGAATATACATTTTTCCAATGAAAAAACACAAATTTAAGTAATTTTTTAATTTAAACATTTACTACACCTGTGCATGCCTGCCACTGCTTCTGTGAGGACTACTTTTTTAAAATTACTTGTTATTTATTCAGTCATTAATTTATTTGGTACAGGGTCTCTCTAGGCAGCTTGGACTCATAATGATCCTCCTGTCTCAGCCTCCCCAGCTCTGGGATTATAGGCATGTGTCACCATGCCCAGCTTCAGTGGCTGCCACAATGCACCTGGATTCTGGGGCTGACATGGGATGTGGTACTCAGGATCAATTCTGGGTCCTTTTGTTCACCAGTCAGGCACTTATATGACTGAGCTATCTACCCAGTCCCAGTGAGGGATACCTACATAGCGAGGACAATCTGCTTTACCTATTCTACTGACTGAAGTCTTAATTTTCTTAAAAACAACTTCACAACATACTCAGAATATCTGGTCAAATATCAGAACACCATCAGTTACTCAGATGTTGAACCCTTGAATATATGATTTCATAAAAGTATCTTTTCAGATGTTGAACCCTTGAATATATGATTTCATAAAAGTAAAAGATACTGTGTACAGTATTAGAACTACACATTTTCTGTTAATTCCATGTATATTTGAGATTCCAAAAGAAAGAAAAATGTAGATTACAGGTAGAGATAAGCAATATGTTGAAAAGAGGAAGAAATCATCCTGTCCCCAGTTTTCTCCAAATGCTCAGAAAACATCAGAAACAGCAATGTTGTTTCTGTAACTTCTACAGAAATTAAGTAAAATGTAAAATCAAATATTATATTAGAATGAATAAGACTCACTGGGTGAGTTAGAAAGGAGAAGCAATGCTAATCATCAGGAAATGTCTGAGATACTGAGAAAATATAAAATTTTATAACAGTTAACTAAGATTTGTGGATTTTTTAAAATGTATTTAGTACAGGGTCTACAATGTCTCACTACACAGACTGGACTCATAGTGATTCTCCTGTTTTCAGCCTCCCAACTCCTGGAATTACAGGCTTGGGTCTCCATGCCCCGTTTCAATCGCCATCTCAGCTTGTCCTTGGGGGACAGGGCCGGCATGGCAGGCCAGGGATCAAACCCCAGTCGCTGCACTGTACATAAACAGGCGCCTTAGTCCACTTAGCTATCTGGCTGGCCCAGATTTGTGGATATTTTAACATGAGCTGAGGACTGTGCTTAGTCCTTTATGTTTCATTTTTGGTGGTTCATTTCTTTTTTCACTCCTTTAGTACTTTATTTTATTAGTACATCTTATATATGTATAATGATAGCATTCATCATGGGGAATTTGTACCTGTACATGATATCTCTAACTTCTTTTTTCTCCATTCCCATTCTCTACTTTCAATTTAATTCTTTTCATAATTATATGAGGTATGGACTCATTGTGACATCTCTATTTTATGGATTAAAAGATGAGTCTGAGAACTTGAGCAACTTGCTTGAGGTTATCTTTCAGTTCTGCTTGCAGTCAGGCCCAGTTTTCTTTTACTACAAACCAAGCATGGCTCTTAAGTACAATGTGTGCTGTGTAAACATATTAGCAGTAAGCATTTCCCACAGCTACGGCTGTTTACATCATTCTTTGAAACTCAGCAGACAGTCTAACTTGCTTGTCAGGTAATAGGAAGCTCTCAATTAGAAACACACTTGCTAAAAGCTTTCCTACCACTTACATCAAGCTATAAGTACTATTAATGGGTACCAATCAGAAGAAAACTTTTAAATTAGTTATTCTCAGGGTAGATGCTTCTCTTTCTCATTAAGACTCTGACTTTTTCCCTGTAGTTTTTTTACCTCATTTGTGAGGTATACCATGGGGCAAAGTAAATTAATAAGACTGGGGATTGGCTTTGGCTATGTAACAAGGCCCATTAAAGTGTTCATATAGCTCTTTGCAGTTATTATCCTTGACAGTAAGTTTCCTGCATGCCTTTGGTTCTCTCAGCAGTTGTTATTGGAGGGAAAATCTAATCATCAGTGTTGCATACACAGTCACATACATGGCCTCCATCCTGCACATATACTCCTGGGCAATTCCTTTCATATTGTTTTTTCCAGTCTTATATTATGACAATGATTCATCCTAAATCACTGCATTAAAAGGCCTTCTTATAATCTACTTCTATTCCCTTTATGAGAAATAGTAATACAGATATCATTTCCCAATTATTATGTAATTAAGTAGAGTCTACTTGAATTGAAAGAAGAGTGAAAATATGGGTTTCTTAAGCTCAAGACTCTAGATGGATAGATAGTCTATGTAGAGACCACTTTCATCTTAAAATGCATTAGCGGAATTTATCAGTGATATCTTATGGCTAAGTATGGTTCTGCCCAGCACTTTGTAAAAAGCAAAATTAAAACAAGGCAGTTAAGTTGACTAGCAAAGCCAGCAAAAGTAATTTGAAAGTCAAAGTAAATTGCTTTATTTATTTTTTAGCTTTTATTTATTTGGTACAGTGTCTCACTGCATAGTTCAGCCTCATAGTGATTCCACTGTCTCAGCCTTCCCAGTGCTGGGATTACAGGCATGCACCACCATGCCCAGCTTTGGTGGATGGCATGGTGCAGCAGTGGTTCGAGAGCCTGCATAGCATGCAGTACCAGGGATCAAACCAAGGTCCTTGCATTTGCTAGGCAGGTAAATAGACTGCCAAGGTATCCCCCCAGCTCCCAAAATGAATTTAGAATACTAAATGAATTAGAATTTATCAAGCAGTTCAGTCTCATGTTTTAAACAGTTTGTTAATAATTCTTTCTATCAGTACATGGCAGTAAGCAATATCATGCCTCATGTCAAATTTCTGCTCTATTCTAAAATTGAAAAAGTAGATGCAATTTATATATTTATTTAACTTATTGTGAAGATTACAAATTTGCAAACAGTAGCCAATGCATGCCTTTATGTATCTCTTCTCATTGATCTTATTTTTATTTTGCACAGAGTGGTTTAGTGCAAGAGCCTAAACATAGCTAAATTTTTTAAATTATTTGTACTATTGAGTTGAACATCTCCATGTCATGGTTGTATGTATTAGCTTTTTGACCTCTGTCAATTTTAGTATTTATAAAATTCTTGTTAAACATTTGGAAGCCAAAGTCAGCATGAATATATCACGATTGTATCTTCTTTATAACTCATAATTATTAAACAGATTATTTTTACTCTAAGGAATTTGCAGAGAACTAATGTAAACATAGTTCCTTCAACTGATAAAAATGTCTTAAGTAAAGATATGAATGCACAGAAATGAATGCACTTAATCTGGAAATCTACATTCCACTGTCTGAGTTGCTTTTCTCACATTGCTTGGACAGCATACCTTATGTCAACAATTAAGGAAGGAAAAGTTTATTTAGCATGAAGTTTGTGGAGGTTTCAGTCCATACTTCACTGGCTCCAAGGGAGAGTGGCGCATGGAAGAAGGCAACAATTCATAGTGCCAAAACCCCAGCAAAAGCAGGCAGAGCAAAAAGGGAGAAGCAGAGCGAGCAAGCCTCTTTCTCTCCCTTATATCCTATGCGGGCGCCTGGCCCCAGAGCAGGTGTAACACTCATGCCCATAATCCCATCAATGGACCGTGAATCAATGACAAACTCTGGATGCCCAGGCTCTGACTCCATGAGGCTATAAGGGATCATCTAGACACAAAGTAATGGATTCATCAAGCAAGCTGAGTTCTTAGTAGTTTTCCACTTACTTTAAGTTAGAAATTTTTTGAACATTGTGGCTTGAATAAAAAAAAATCATGTTTTCAAAAGTGGAGTTTTAAGAACATAATTATATTATGACAACACTAACCAAGTGTATTGATTAATCCATTAATGGGTTCTTACCTGAGTCTGTTCTTAAGAGGAGGTTTAATGATTGGAAGAAGTTGGTCATTTGGGGTGTGACTGGTTATGTCTTGTCCTCAGCCCTTTCCCCTCTCTCTTGCTCTCTTCCTTTCTTTCTGCTTCCTATGTACTTCATGGAGACATACAGTTCTGCTCTGCCATGATGTTTCTGCCTTGGAGTAAGATGACCATAGCCTGAAAGTCTGAAAGCCATGAGATTGCATAAGTCTCTTTTCCTTTCCATTATTTTACTCTGGAATTTGGTAATGGAGTAAAAGTTAATCAACACTCTGCTGTGTTAAGTTAGCAAATGTTTAATGTAGACTTGCTAAGTCATTTAGCTAGGAGTTATGGAGAATTCGAAAGAATGACAATGGGCTATTAGAAGTCTTTATGAAATTTATTATGAAGCATGTATTACCAATGATGAAAGTATAATTAAAATGTGCAGTGCATTTATATGAGAGGTTCACTTGGTCTGGAAATAGAATGGCCCTGCAGAAGATAAATATAAATAAATTAAACTTTATTTGCTAGAAATACTTGAAAATATGGGAAAATTTAGAAATAGAGAAAGTTTGACCATTAAGCAAAATATTGAGAATTTGCTTCAACATAGAAATGGTAAGATAATGAGATGAGTTGTTTTTTCTCCAATTAAATAAGTTAATAATATAAAGGGCCAGTCAGATAACTCAGTGTATTAAAGCACCTGCTTAGGCAGACCTAGTGATCGGGGTTTGATTCCCAGTATGCGGTTTTGACCCACCCTCGGGCACAACCAGGACAGAGACTGAGGCTGGGCGTGGTGGTGCGTTTCTTGAATAACAGAGCTTGGGAGGCTGAAAACGGAGGATCACTATGAGTCTGATCTGTGTAGTGAGACCCTATAGACCCTATACTAAATACATAAAAAATCAATAATATAGAGCCAGGTGTGGTAGTGCATGCCTATAATTCTGGCACTCAAGTGGCTGAGACAGAAGAATTATTGTAAGTTTGAGGCCAGTTAGGTTACATATGAGTTCAAGGACACCTTGAATAACACAGCAAGACCTTGTATCAGAAACATAAAGAGTCACAATATAGGATGATACATATAATGTATGTTATGCATTTTGTTTATAATATTGCATAATGTAGTGGTTGATACATTGTGTCAACTTGGCCAGATGACTCCGTGGTGGAGTACTTCCAGCCTGTGGGGGTCCCATCCTGGGACACAATTGGTTCTGCCCCAGAGTGATTCAGCACAAACAGACCATATAAAGGGGCTGAGGAAGGAGTGATGTTCCACTTTGTTGGAGAAACTTCAGTCTTCGCATTTGGCTTGGACTTCATTGCCTGGCTTGTAGCGCAGACTCTTCGGCCTCTGGCTTGGATCCTTCACGTTCCATCGCAGACTCTTCAGCATCCGTCGCAGACTCTTCAGTCTTCCCTTGCAGACCCATGAGCTGATGAATAGAGACTTGCATGGAGCACAGCAGTGAGCTTCAGACCTTGGGACTGAACTCCTTGGTCTCGGGTGTGCAGATGAATCTGCAGCTGACTGTCATAAGCCAATCTTGTAATTCCTTATACATTGTATATCTTGTGTTAATATCTGTTCCTTATATTATATCTGTTCCTCTAAGTAAACCCTGACCAATACACATAATATGGTTTTATGTACCACATAATGATGTTCAATTAGTGACAGATTACAAGTATGATTGTGATTTCATAAGATTTTAACTACTTGAAAAGTTCCTATCACATAATGACTTTAAAGTTGTCTTAAGACTTGAACACAACATGTTTCTCAAGTTTTTGTGATGCTGCTGCTATAAAAAAGCTTAATAGACTGACAATTTATAAAACATGCTATAATTTCCATTATGCAATTGCAGGTCATGATAATGAAAAACAGTGTTACTGGTTTATTTATATTTACTGTGTTATATGTTTGTCATTACTTCACAATGTACTTCTACTTACAGAAAACTTCACTCCAAATCAGAAAGCCATGTCACACAGCACCAGTGTCATTCAATTTAGGATTGCCCAAAGGAGTCACATGGAATAATTGACCTGCACCCTCCAGTTGTATCTAAATAAAGCAATATCAAGATTGCCTATCACTGCATTTCTCAGGATATGTTTCCTTTTTAAGGGACATAGGACTGTGCATTGTTTTATATTACTTTTATAATATTTAATGTCATTTCAATTATTTATAGAATCATATTATAGATTTGTATGTTCTTGTTATAGGCCATGCTAAAAGATTTGGATCTATTTTCAGGACCCAAGGAAAAAAAAAGAGCAATGTTAAGTAAACTGATCAGGCTAACTCTGTCTGGTCTCCTTTGTCTCTGTATTTAGTTTCCATGGAGAGTTTAGACAGGGACTGGTGAGTCAACAACAGGCCGAAGCTGGGTCACAAAGCCCTCTGAAATGAGATGTGAACTTTGAGGTCAATAGAAATGTAGAGAAACATTACATCCTTCCAATTTGTCTTAATCCCTTGCACGTGTAGGAAAACTACAAGATCCAGTAAATAATACACTATTCAAATAATTTCAAAGTTCATCAAGTATAGTGAAGCTTGTTATCTTCCACATCTACTGGTCTTTGTATGCTCAGATCCTCAATTCACACCTACATATATGAGAGTATAAACCTGGTGTTACTCCTGTACCCCTGGGAGAGCTACAATTCTGTGTGTGTTCTGGGATGACCTTGGAACATTTGGATCTGACTTCCATCCACAGAGTTCACCTCTTTCTTCTGTGGTCTCTAAGGGGTCCCAAATACCACTCCCCTTTGGGAACCCTTTCATCATAATTCCACTTTGGATTTATGGCCTTCCTACAATATACTTCAATTAAAATTTAACTATCTAGCCTATAAAAATAACCATCTAGCCTATAATAAATATGTGTTATTTTTATAAAACTTGAATTATAAAATTGACTTCAACAATAAAATATCAAATAAAATCTCTTCAAGATATTATGGTACCCTTGTAAAAAAGTATGTATAAATATTGTTCAAATGCATTAAAATATTGTTAGTTCTTCATATTTGATGAGAGATTTATAAATTTATTGTGTACACAAGATCCCATTTGTAATCCAAGAAACATACATGGAGGTATCATTTCAATTTTTAAGGATAAAGTCTTAATGATCCTTCTTCAATGTGTGTAATTTTTACACTCTCATATACCAACAATCACAGAGTTAGGATTTGAACCCAGATCTTTTGATTTAAGTTCATTTGCTCTGGATGTGATGTAGCAATCAATGGTATAGGGAAAAAACATTTTTTGACAGTGTTTGAAAAGTGTCAGGAATAAAAGTTTTAGAAATGATATTATTTTCTTACTTTTCAGGTAAAATTGATTTTTTTTTCTTTGAGGAACCAGGGATTGAACTCAGGCCCTTGTGCTTACCAGGGAAACACTTATTCCACTGAGCCATCTCCCCAGCCCCTCAGGTAAAATTGATAAACTTAGGATAAGTTAGATTTTTTCTGAGGCATCCAGTAGGTCTTCCAGAACAACCCTGGTCCAATTTTACCATCTTGGGCACATGGACCAACTGGTTATAAAAATAAGTTATCATTACTCTTGCTTATAAATGTAAACACTTTCACTTCAGTAGATATTTAAAGTGGTGTCACCTGCCTGAACTTAATAGTAGAGAAACATTACAGCCTTCCAATCTGTCCCAATCCCATGCACTTATAGGAAAACTACAAAATCCAATAAAAAACATAGTGTTTAAAATTTTTTTACATGCAACGTAGGGTGAATAGCCTCTGTGTAATAAAAGGGAGAAAAATGGTCTTATCCTTTCCTTCCTTTGCTTGTTTTTGCTGTCTTCAACTGCAATGAACTGTTTACCTCTGCCATGTGCCATTGTGCCTTGAAGCCAGCTGATTATGTTACCTCTATACACTGAGCTAAAAACCCTTTCTCCCTTTAAGTTTTGATATCAAGCATTTTATATAAGCAAAGAGAAAAATAACTAAGAATTTCATACCAGAGAAGTCAGGTTATTGCTGTAACTATAACCACATGATTTAAGAAATTTTGGGGATGTCTTTGGGAAAAGTTTGAAAAGGTTCAGAGATGCCAGCTTAAAAACAGAGCTGAAATTCTTTAGGCTATACTGTGTGGGAGATTCTGATCAAAACTTAGAAGCCTAGAAAGCTGGGAAAGACCAAACTCATGAGGTTCTTCCTGGGAAGAAGGACTTCACTGGTTACTGGAAAGTTTGTTTGGGTTTTGCTCATGGCCAAGAGTCTTTGTCTGAGACTGAGGTAAAGGGAGAAGCCTAATAAACCTGCCAGAAGAAATTTTAACACAGTTTTATGTTGATGCAATGGTGTGGCTATTGTTGGGGGCTTTTAGTCAGATTTATGTTGAGATTCAAGAGCAAAATGATTTAAAACACTGTGATTTGGGTCAGTAAGGAAGGTCCCATAAATCTGTGGACCACAAAAATAGAGTAGAAGAGATCTTAATTACTGAGAAAAATTAGAATAGAAAATATGGCTCGAGTGCTTCATAAGAAGCAGCAGCACTCCATCCTTTGCAGTGTCAAAATGGCAAAAGTGAAAGACTTTACAATGAGAAGAAATCCATGTTGCAGAATGGTAGCAGCCTGGAGAATTTGTTCCTTGGAATTGGATTCAGAGTGGTCAGTGATCCTGATACTCAACCCCTACAAGGCAAGAGGGAAAGAAGCCAGCCTATTGGTCCAGGTGGTAGCAGACCTTGGCACCACCCATGGGACACTGATTTTTAGGTGCATAAGGAATGGAAAGGTTGTAGAGTGAGGAAGCCTTCCATCCAGATTTCAGAGGAAGCCCTTGAGAGACAGGCTGTGTGTTGCTGAAACGGCAGTGTGGGAAGCTGTGAGTGTGAATCTGAAGATGCCAAGGAGTCCCTAGAAGTTTGGAAAAGATAGAAACATGAATCATCTGAAGAAAACTTCAAAGAGGGACCAGATTGAATCCAAGACAGAAGCCATGGGGGCTACCACAGTCAGAAGTGGTGGAGGAGCAGTTCTACTTAAGCCCTTTGGAATTCACATCTTGCCTCAGATTCTCTCAGATGCTTCACATGAAACTACAGGATTTAATGTTTGCCTTGCTGATTTTTGGACTTGCTTAGGTCCCATTTATTTGTATCCCCCTCTTTATAACTTTGGGAATGAAAATGTCTACCTTGTGCCATTGAGTGTTGAATGTGTTTAACTTTCTCTTCATTTGTCCAAGGGATCACAGCTAATAATTTGTCCCAAGTCCCAGAACAAAATTGGGACATGGACTTTTCAACAATACTAAAACTGTTAGGACCTTGGAACTTTTGGAAATGAAATAAATGTCTTTTGCATGAAAGAATGTACATGAATCATTGGTGGGTAAGGAATAGAATGTTATGTTTTGTGTCTATATGTCCCCCTAAAGCTGCACACAGTCATGAGGGGTATGATTTTCAGAGGTGGCTGAATCTAAAGTTTGTGATTGATTTATGGTCCAAAGCTAGAATTAAGGTTGCGAGTGCTACACCTGCCTAGGGTAAGTAGCCTGCTTACCATATAAGGGACAGAAAGGGCTTTTCCCTGCCTTCTCTCACTTGCTTTTGCTGCCTTTCACTGCCATGCACTGTTGACCTTTGCTATGTGCCACCCTGCTTTGGAGCCATCTGATTATGGACTGATACCTCTACAAATTGAATCAAGTAAACCTTTTTCCCTCTCACTTTGGATGTCAAATATTTTCTCTCAGTGATGAGAGAAAAGTAATGAAGACAGAGTGCTTGAAGGGCCTGGAAATATTTTGAGATAGTTTAGTTGGAATGTATTTTTTAATGAACTGTATTTTTTAAAGTTTAAGCATTCACTGTATTTTTCAATCACCTTCCATTTCCATTTGATTGTAAATAATGTTTATTTTCTTCTTTAATTTTAACTGTGAACCATGGATTATTCAGGAGGGTTTTGTTTAATTTCCATATTTTAATGGAGTTTTTGCAATTTGTTTTGTCAATAATTTTCAGTTTCATTGCCCTATGGTTGGATAATATGCATGGGATAATTTCAATCCTTTGTATTTACTTAAATATGTTCTATGTGCTAGTATTTGGTCACTTTTGGAGAATGCTCCATGTGCAGCTGAGAAGAATGTGTATTCTGATGCCATAGACTGTTAACACAAGCAATCATTTACCTTCTCATAATCTTGAAGACTTCAAAGTTCAAGATCATGGTTCCATCAGGGTTTTAAGAAAGTAATAAATATCAGTGTTCTTACTGTCATCTCACATGGTGGAGTGGTGAAAGGAACAGACAGAGAAATAGAAAGGAGACATAAGGAGAGCGAGCGAGTGGGAGAGAGAGAGAGAGAGAAAGAGAGAGAGAGAAAGAGAAAGAGACAGAGACAGAGACAGAGAGAGGCTGGAAGAGAGACAGGAAGAAGATAAAGAAGAGGAAGAGAGGAAAGTGGTGATACAGGCAGTGGAGGTGATAGAAAGAAGACAAAGAGGGAAAGGGTGGGAAAGAGATAAAGAATAGGAAGAGAGAGAAATAGATCTGTCGGGTGTCTACTTTTGTTTTCTAGAAGAGGACAGGGGCACTATCTTTATAATATTACTTAATCTTAATCTCCTCTTAAAAGTCACTACTTTTAATACAACCTAATGGCAGACAAGGATGTTGGAATTTTGATGTAGGAATTTGAGGGAGACAAAATTCAATCTATAGCAAGAACTATTTAGAAAATGAGGTTAATGTATTTGAAAGTTGATATAAAAAGATTAATAACTTTTTATTCAAATAATATATCCTTACACTGTGCAAATGCTTTCCACCTATGTTCTAAGGTTAGGTCCTACTCCTCACCTGTTCCCATATTTCCCTAGGTCAGTCACACAAACAGAAAGTATAGAATGAATCTAGTTGGTTATGCACATTAATTCCACAGAGGGAGGATCACCATGGTCTCTCTTGTCTCCATCATTTACCAACATCTAATTGCTCCCTTTGCTCAAAAATCTACTTGAGTAGGACCATTCACACATGGAATCTCAAGAACTCCAGGGACATTTAAGTTGCATATATGAGAAAATGATACATCTCTTACTGTCTCTGAAAACATCTATGCAGATGAGATACATTAAACTTTATGTCACTTATCTGAGTTTGTTCTACTAAAAAGAAAAAGATTTCCAGATCATGAAAGAAAGTCCCAGACTCTGGCTTAGAATGTGCACTCCAGGGCAGTTTTGGACAATTGTCCTAAAAAGACAGCAATCAAACTTCTTCCTTGTAAGTGTCACATGTACCATGTTTTTCTCTTTGTTTACTCTTCTTTTATTGCTCATGTATCTGATGGAAAGGAGTATTTAGATTCCTTGGTTAATGAATCTTCTTAGCATTTAGGATGTACAGGAACTTGGAGCTATTCTTAAATTTTCCTTATAACTAGGGATATGCACTTAACTCAGAAATATTAAAACAATGGAAATTATAAATAAACCTACACCTGGATGTCATCAGGTCAATTCTCTCTATAAGGTGTAAAAATTAAAACTTTTTTGTAAGAAGTAAAAACTAAAGCATAACTTGTTGTGAGTCTGATCATGAAAGTAGCTTTGAGATAAACAGTGAAATTCTAAGTATTCTATGAATTAGGGCTGCAGAGGAAATGTGAGTGATTAAAGGGCTTTTACAAAGTTATTTGGGGATATTGTTATTGGACAATATCACGTCAACTTTGTACAAAACAAACAACTGGTATTCAGCTCTTGCCAGTCATTAATTCATTTGTTTCATCATTTTGTCTTTGATTGAGAACCTATGTATCCTATGCTGTGTACTGTCTTTTCTCTCAGAACGTAGTCAATAAACACTAAAACATATTTTCTCTCCCAGATTTTATATTTGTCAGTGTGTGTGTGCGTGTGTGTGTGTGTGTGTGTGTGTGCGCTTCAAAGATGCAAAAACAGTCTGATCCTCTCCCCCTTACTAAAGAGAAGCAACATCTTAAATTTCAAAGAAAAAGTGTCAATAATAATGTTCAACAAAGTAAATCAGGCTGTTGATCCATCACAGATACAGCAGTGTGGAAATTCTAATGTCTTAAAATAAGGATCATTTAGATAACCTGTTGGGCTCTACATTAATTATCTTCATGTATGAAAGTTGCTTAAATCTCATACTATTCAAGTATTTTCTTTTTTTCTGGACATACCACAGACTATTATTCTCACAATTAAGTGAACTTAGATGACATATAAACATTTTGGACCTCAAATCAGTGATTATTCACCTTTCACTATGGCTTACTTTAAAACTCTAAAGAATGAAATGTCATATAATTAATGTTGATTTATAAATGCAGCAATTCTGAATCTGTCTTTCTTATTCCCAGCCAAGTTAAAAAGAAGCTTACATGATTATGAGGCCTGGTGTCTCTCTGCAGTGGCTAAGGAGCAGCATATATTTCGTTGGATCATGTTTTTGCCTATAAAGTCTTTGGTCTAGTATTTTTAAAAGTATTTGACAATAAGGGACATCTAAAAATGTAATCAATACAACAAAACTACTGACTGAAGTAAGTATTAAGTTGCATATGACAATTTCATTCCAATTATAATGTCCTATATTGTGGGTCAGACTACCCATAATTTAGAGCCAAGAGACGGTCATTTACTCTTGTTCCCCCAGTATGTTTCCTCATGGATAGTCAGCCAGGAATTTCCCCCACATCTTCTCCTTTCTCTTTCTTCAAGCACTAACTGTCATGGATGTGAGGAACTGCTCAGTGGTAACTGAATTTATTCTCCTGGGAATCCCACACACACAGGGGCTGGAGATGATGCTTTTTTTCTTATTCTTGCCTTTCTACGTCTGCACTCTCTTGGGAAACTTGTCTATCCTCGTGGCTGTTATTTCTTCTACTCGTCTTCACACACCCATGTATTTTTTCCTGGGGAATTTATCTGTGTTTGACATGGGTTTCTCCTCTGTGACCTGTCCCAAAATGTTGTTCTACCTTGTGGGACTGAGCCGGCTTATCTCCTACCAAAACTGTGTCACTCAGCTCTTCTTCTTCCATTTCCTTGGGAGCATTGAGTGCTTCCTGTATACCCTGATGGCCTATGACCGCTTTGCTGCCATCTGTTACCCTCTGCGGTACACAATTATCATGAACTCAAGAATCTGTGTGACCATGGCTGTGGGCACGTGGCTTTTGGGGTGCATCCACTCCAGTGTCTTGACCTCCCTTACTTTTACCTTGCCGTACTGCAGTTCCAATGAAGTGAATCACTTCTTCTGTGACATCCCTGCTCTCTTGCCCTTGGCCTGTGCTGATACTTCCTTGGCACACAGGGTGAGTTTCACAAATGTGGGCATAGTCTCCCTTGTCTGCTTTTTCCTAATCCTTGTGTCCTACACTCGAATCACAGTCTCTATTTTGAGTATTCGTACAACTGAAGGCCGTCGCCGTGCCTTCTCCACCTGCAGTGCCCATCTCATTGCCATCCTCTGTGCCTATGGGCCCATCATCACTGTCTACCTGCAGCCCACGCCCAACCCCATGCTTGGAACAGTAGTTCAAATTCTGATGAATCTGGTAGGACCCATGCTGAACCCTTTGATCTACACCTTGAGGAATAAAGAAGTAAAGACAGCGCTGAGAAAACTATTGCACGGGACAAGAGAAGCAGATGGATGAACACAATATCTAAGCATTCTTCCAACTATGGAATGTGAAATTTCACTATGGAGTCCTCAGTGTGACACTGACTAGGAATTTTCAGCACATGCTGAATGTTGTGCACTTTTGTATAACAATAATGATGCCTTATCTAATTGTGTAGTTTATAACATCCAGGTTCTGCCAATCATTTTCAAAATAACATGATCTTTGTTGATGTTATTTTCTCTTTCTTCTGTGAAGAAACTCCTGTAACTGGAAGAGAGATTGTTGTAGCCCATGATTTTCCGTACTTTTTTAGATTTACCACCTCCAAATCATGTGTGCAAAGGGGGCAGCCGAAGCTGGAAATTGGTCACATAGGCTGCGGCAAGGCATGGCTGGTGTCTGAGAATAGAGTACCTAAAGCAATCAAGCTACTTCTGTCCTAAACCACTTTTCCTGAGATGAGTCTAGTAATTAGTTGCTAGGCAATACTGTGTCTCTTGATACTAACTTTGTAAAAAGTATGAATAAACATCCCTGGGATTGCTGTTCAGTTCCCTTTATCCAATCCAGAGAAAGGACTAAACTTGACCTCAGCTACGCAAGATGCAGAATGTATGAGATAAAGAAGCCTTGTGAAAGACAGTAAGTAGTAGGAAAACATATTTAAATACCATATTAGAAGATTAGTGGAAACATTTTTGTTTCAATACTAACAAATTAAATGTTGTCTTAAAGGGTACTCTTCTCCATTTTCCTGGAAAGGGAATAATTTGTCATCAAGGTGAGGAAAGTATTCCCTCTCTTTAATCTTTGGCTTAATGTCTAATCTCTTTGATTGGCCCAGGCAGATAGCTAAGTAGAATAAGTGCTTGCCTTGCAAGTGTGCTGAGTTCAATCCCCAGTACCACAAAAACAGAAAAAAAAATAATTTTTTTGATTAAAGTTTCCTAGGCAAAAAATATCTGACCCAATCCTAAGGTAATGAAAAATGTAGTGATGTATATCATATATTTTGGCCTTTTTTCTTCTTCTTCCCAGAACATAGTGTGACAATTAGTGTGATTGAACAATGTCTTTTTATTTTGTAAGTAAGACTGTTGGATTCAGTCATTAGCCTTCCAAGAATTCAAGGAGTGCAAGGCTCTGGAGAATTTTGCTCTCTTCTATGTTAAGTATAATTTATTAGATTTTCTCTTTAATTTTATATATTATTTGGAAAAAATCCATTAAAGAAGTTCAAAAAGTCCTTGTACAATGTAATTTTTATAGTATTTCTGGTACTAAAATTATGAAATATGTTTAACATATAAGCTTAAAATGTTGTCTGTTTTCAATATCTGAAACTCACTTTTAGCACTGTGAGATTCACATGGGCTTGTGAGATTTATTAAAGCTCCAACAATAATTCAATTTCCTGCCGACCAATTGTTTTAATAATAGCAGTAATAATAACAATAATGATAATAGTATGATAACAACAACAGGTAAACTTTGGCCAGGATCACAGCAGCTCTGTAGCAGTTTGTGTGTCTCTGTGCTAGTCCCTGGGCTCCATCTATAGCACCAGAGGAAAGTAAAACTGTAAACCTTTACAATTAAACTTTTTTAATGTAGCAAATGTTTCTATTTTACTTTACAAATACCTACACAGAAGGTACGTGAGCCACTGATTTGATCAGCAATGTCTCAGAAGGAAGAGACGGCTCCCATTTTGTTGAACCCATCGCATTAACTGCCTAAGGCACATAATTTTTGCAGCTTTGAACCTTTGAAGAAAATATGAGGTACTCTGCTACTAAGTCTCCATCCAGAAAACTGGATTCACTGTCAAGGGACAGCTAGGTTCATGTCTACCTCCTCCTTGTTCTTCTGCCTAAGCACTCTTGGGCACAAAGTCTGAATGACAAAAAACTTCTTTCAAAAATTTTTGAATTTTTGAACTGGCACATTTATAATTATTTTAAATATCTTCTTTTTATTTTTCCTCAGATTTCTGTCTTTAGTTCAATAATACCTCATTCATAGAATCTTTGACATTTGTCAGATGCTATGGTAAAAACAATACACATAATCTCAAGTCACTTGCCATGAGACAGCTTACAGTAATTTAGCTAGTATTTATTAAATAATTGTTTTACAATAGACTATACTTTCATGAAAATTCTAGAAATTGAATAAAACCCTGAGCTGAAAAGTCTAATATGTTATTATCTGTCTATAGTGTTGGTACAAAACATAATCAAATTTTACTTAACAAAATCACGAAATTACAGAACACACTTTTTTGGGGGTTAACCAAGTGGCAGGTATTATTTTTGACCATTATATTTACAGGAACTCATTTGATCTTCACCACAATCCCACACAACATCAGTATTAATTTTGTTCGACTTTATACATGAGAGAACAAAGATATCAAGAAGTTAATTTTCACAGCTAATCAATTTTAAAGCTGAAATGAGAAGTGCTGCCTAATATGAGCAACATTTTGGGGAAGAACTACATTGGTACAAAAATGAAGGACTGAAGGTGACTGCAGAAGCAAGAAGAAAAAGTAGAGATAGAAGAAGGGACTTTAGAATATAGATTGATTAATTTATTGGGTTTTAAGTCATACATGACTTTGTATATGGAAGGCCCCGACATCCAGATTTGCCAGGATAGATTCTGCATGATTTATAGCAGTGCGCATCCTCTCAGAAGTATTCTGATACATCAGATCATTTATAGTCATCTTACCGAAAGGAAGATGAAGGAGGGAAGCGAAGGAGAACTTGGCAAGGGAAACACATGAAGACTGTGGAAGCTGATTACAATATAGGTCAGCTGCGATGGTTTTTCAGTGCAGCCAGCACATATAGAGTGGGAAGGGCAGTTCATTACCTGAATATATCACTTGAACACTATGGCTGCTTCCAGGAAAAGCACTCACCATCCAACACTTACTGCTGTGCGCCATCAGAGGTAAGATTGCCCTGGCCAGCTACTTACGTTCAGGGACATTTTTTTTTCATTATCTGGTCAAGCAGCACCTCATGACAGGACTGAGACATGAGGAAGACTCTAATTTCTATGTCCTAAATTCTGTCAGTTGTATTCTCTTAACTCTTTTTTGAAAATGTGAGCATAGAATCTGTTTTGTTACAAGTTTTATATAGAATCAGACAGAGTATCCATTTTATTTTCAGAATTATCTGACTTAAGTTTCCAAACTGAAACTGATTACAATCCTCTTCCCACTATGCATAGGAATTTTCATACATGTCTGTGATAAGCCCTGGAGAAGAGATGGAAGGGTGGGCCACCGGATAGTTGAATATCCCTCTTCACACTCTGCTCAACTCAAATAATCCCCATCACAGAGAATCAGATACACAGGTGTTTCACTTTATTGAGTGCAAAGTCTCACGGTCAGCAGGATGTGGTTGGCTGTTTTACTCAAGTCATGCAACCAGAAAGATACTGGATTTCTCAGATATCTGTTCACCACCAAATGACTATTATCATTGCCCTTTTCATGCTACCAAACATTTGCTGTCACTGGTCTCAATCCTCAGGTCTACTTATTCTTCACTTTTGTCCAGTCTACTGAAACTGGGTCATATTTCTAGTTGAAATATAGATTCATTATTGAAGAGAACCATTTTCATGGGGTTTAGGGATTATTGTGTAAAGTTTTCCTCTTTAAAATACAAAGGATAGAGAGAGAGGAAGGCTTAAAATCTTGGGTTAGAGATAATTAGCACTATTTTGTTCCTTCAGGAAGTGGAAACCAAACAACAGGTGTTTAAATACTATTAGATGTGGTTACTTGTGTACAAGAACTAAAAATTGACAGCACATAAAACAAAGTTTGATGACTACTAGAGACTAAAAAGAATAACAAAGCAAGAAAGTAACATATACCAGTAACTTAAGTCCATAGCTGTGGTTGGGGTAAAGGGTCTCTTATCTTCCTTCCTTCCTTCCTTCCTTCCTTCCTTCCTTCCTTCCTTCCTTCCTTCCTTCCTT
>NW_004524656.1:612306-613868 GCF_000260255.1 Octodon degus | reverse complement strand
TCTCTCTCTCTCTCTCTCTCTCTCTCTCTCTCTCCATTTGTGGTGCCAAGGATTGACCTCAGGACCCTGTGCTTGCCAGGCAAGCATTTATTCCACTGAGCTATCTCCCTGACCAGTCTCTTCTTTCTGAGGTAATAAAATTCAAAGAGGAGTAGTCAAACCAGTACAGTAGTCTATGAACTTCAGACGAATAGTTTATATACATAGATGATCCAGGGTCAGTGCAACAACTAGGCTTAAATAAGCAATTCAAATTCTTTCTGCAAACTCTGAGTGCTGTAGCCCAGATCAGTTTTGGGCAGCCTCTACTGTCAGAGGTTTACCTGGTTTGACCATCAGAAAACCCAGCAAAATCATATCCCACGATCACTGTGGGCTCCCTGAAGCACACTGATGACTGTGTTTCAGCCACCAGGACAGATGTAGCTTCGAGGAGTGTCTCTGAACACAACACCTTGTGAAACTTCATTGCAGGCTGTGGAGACTGTGATGGGTAGCAGGTTGCAGGTGCAATTCAGTGGTTCTGCTCTCTGTGATAGGAACTGTCACTAGTTGATCAGACTGTATGCATAGGAGGCAAGGCTGAGGCAGCAGAGACTTAGCATAAGCAATCCTTAGCTGGTCCTTGAATATTCCTTCCAGAGCAGGGATGCATTGTGCAGTTCCCTCCCTTGGCCCTCAGAGCCACGCCAGTGATCTGCTACTGCTTTACACATATGCCCAGTACAGTCCACACTGCACCAAAACTCCCTCAGCAAGAAGCTGGCTGCTTTTCTGACCTTCACCATGTCACTGGGTATGTATTCTAAACACCACTGCAACAAATATACTCTGTCAATCTGATAGTTACCTTGTCCCATTTCCCAAGAAATGCAGGGCACAGCCTACATGTGCAGTCAACTCATTTTGTAGGAGCTGAGAGGAATTATAGCCAGCTATAGGGCCAAGAAGTTATCTCAGCAGCATAAGCACCAGCATAATCCCAAATTATCAATCCACACCCTATGCCTACAGATTCCTATCTCAGATGATAGAGAAAGAAACTGTTGAAATCCCACAGGTGCAAGTAATTTTTGCCCATTATTTTTATTTATTTATGTATTTGTTTATTTGATACACAGTTTCTCTATGTAGCTCAGACTAATAGTGAATTTCCTGTCTCAGCCTTCCCAGCACTGGGATTATAGGCATGTCCTCCTAACCCAGTATCAGTGGCCAGCTCACCCCAGGGCCATCATGGCATGTGGTACCTGGGATCAAACCTGAGAACTTGTGCTTGACAAGCAGGCACTTAGACCACCAAGCTACCTCCTCAGCCCTCACCCACATATTTTAAAAATATAGATGTATTCTATTTTCATGTTACTTTTTCTTTTCTTTTTTCTCATTAAGTTTATTGAAAATCAATAATTATATAGCATATTAAAAATTTTAGACAAATATTGAACCAATGTGAAAGACATAAGATGTAAAAAGAGTGAATTTTAGAGAAATAGTTCTGAAATGAATACATAACATGATATTAATGATAGATTTCACATTACAAATAAATTATTTATAAA
>NW_004524656.1:598209-611618 GCF_000260255.1 Octodon degus | reverse complement strand
ATTTCAAGTACAAAATGGTGCTTCATTTGTATTCCCTTTTTTGTTTACTTTTGTCATAGATTTGTGTTAGATTGCCATTCATATATTGTAGGTGCATGACAGCAGAGTAATCCAATGTAGTCCAGTAGTCTGTAGTAGTAGTGGGTTATCTGCAAGAATGGCAGTGTCAGAAGTTATTGATTTGAGCATTTACATCTCAGCATATTCATATGGCTTTACTATTTATACCTCAATTTTATACTTTTCTGCTAGATGGTTAACAGGGTTTCAGGGTAGTCCTGTGGGGATTTGACTGACCTTGTCAGATACAGAAGTTACATTTTTAGTTATATAGGTCTTGCTTTATCTTGGTCTTAAGCTCCTATTAACTTGTCCCCAGGAAGACATAGAGATACGCTTGGTTCTGGTTCCTGGGCAGATACTCCCACCTTAGAAAGAGAAGGAAAGCACAACATGATAATGTCCCTCCTAAGTGGTTACTCCATATTGATAACAGATACATTTGCTCAGGTTACACAGAACTGAGGAGTTTGAAGGTGAGACTCACAGAAGGAGAGCTCTGATTCTGGCCCTCACTTCTCCACAGGATGCACCTCTCTGTCACTCTCAATCACAAAAGCTTCAGACTCTCTAATCCAACTGGAATAATCAACACCAGAATCTCCTTTAAATAACAGAGCTGCTGTCAGAAAGGACTGTAGAAATCTCCAGCATCTGATAAGGGTTTCTCTTCCCATGACAGAGGTAACCACAGCAGGTACTTCCTGCATAGAGTACCCTACTGCCTGTCCCGGATACCAGTGTCTGTACTTTTACAAGTCTTGCAGAGACAGAGGGCCTGTCTTTGTGTCAAAATGCATGAAACACTTTTAAGGAAGTATAGATAAATTTCACCAAAGATTTCAGCTGATAATAAACTCAACATAACACAACAAGGAAACACACTAAATCTCATTCACAAAAGAAAGGCACATATGGTAAAGGTTACCGCATGTATTAAAGGCCCATGAGGCAAATTTAACTCTTGAAAGTCTATAGCCAGCATTCAGAGCATACGGTTCCAGAATATGAGCTCCAAAATGTTTGGGCAGCTGCAACCCTAAGTCCTTGCTTGGTACATTCACATGTCCTCTGCTTCCTGCCTGTGACTTTCCACATTCCTGGCCTTTCTCAGTACTGCAGATCTTCATTTCAGCTTTGGCCTCACATCTGCAGCTTCAGGCATTGCTCTTTTATTAGACACTCTTTGCCAGGACATGGATTCTATTATACACTTACTACCTCCTAGATTTTTCTTTGAAATTTGGATGGAAGACTTCAAGACCCACAATTCTTGTATTCTATGTTATATGACAATGTCAAGTTCTAACCAACATGAGAAATATCTGTGTCTTTTAGGTCATGACTCAGTGGACTGACACTGTCTAGAAGGCTAAAAATGTGGAAGGTGGCCATGAGGGAGGAGGGCACACAGGGCACTCCTTTTGATGCAGAATCATCAAAACAACTTTCCATTTTTATAGCAATAAGCCCACCATGAGAGAAGTCTGGATGATTCCTGAGATACTTCCGTGCATTTTCCCTACAGCTCTAGTGCAAAATGCTTGCTTCATTTTATTTATTTATTTATTTATTTATTTATTTATTTTTTGGTGGAACCAGGGATTGAACTCAGGCCCTTGCGCTTGCCAGGGAAGTGCTTATTCCACTGAGCCATCTCTCCGGCCCTGCTTCATTTTAATACCACAAATTTCTTCACCACTTACACCTTCTTTGACCCCAACCTTACAGGTGCTCCTTTTCTGAATATATTAGAAGTTTTTCAAATCATTCTGGTCTGTTTTTTCCCCAGTACTCACTATAAATCTGGTTAAAAGTCACTAATCAGAGCTATGTGGCTCTGTGAATATGCTGCCCCCAAATTTTCCCATAAGACTGATGAGTCACCAACATTGAATCCAGCCACCCATGAAGGTTTAGTGCATGGACAAAATGTGGAGAAGTTTTGTTTTGTTTTGTTTTGTTTTGTTTTGTTTTGTTTTGTTTTGTTTTGTTTTGTTTTGTTTTGCAAGAATACAACATGACTGGCTCAAGCACACTTCCAAGAGAGTCCTCATTTGTGCCTGATACCTCTTTCATATACAGTCCCCTTTCAGCATTCTGATCTTCTGAGCTTAAAAAAAAACAGAATTGTTCATGAAGATCTGCTTAAAATATTCCAGTATTTTTATCCTGATTCTACAAACTTTTCCCAACTCTTTTCAGAAACAAATCCTAAATGCTCTAACTACATAGCAATATACAGTATCAGCAATGACTTCAGTTTCCTGGTAACAATTTTACATATTAATAAACTTGCCAATTTCAGAGGTAAAATATCTGATACCACCAATTTAAAGGAGAAAACTTTTATTCTGTCTTACAGTTTCACATGTGTCAGTCCACAGTCAGCTGATTATGCAAAAATATCATGGCAAAAAGACATGGCAGAAGGCAACTCAATTCAAGGCATTTGTGAAACAGATCTGAGATAGAAAGGAAAGGAGACTGGACAAGGGACACCCTTCTGAGTCACATTCTCAGTAACCCACTTATGGATGGTTCAGGATGACCTAGAAAGCCCCCAAATGCCCATGTATGTGTTCAGAAGTCATGATTGATTGGGTCACACAGATGCTACATTATCAGTGGATTCACTGAAGAGTTCATAGCTGAATGTGCCATTACAGGATAGAGACAAATTGGAGGAGGTGGGTTACTGAGAATGTGACTCAGAAGGGTGTCACTTGTCCAATCTCCATACTTATTTTGGCTCAAGATATCAGAAGTTACAGTTTATGATTGCCTGGCATCAGAACAGATTCTTAGTAATGAATTTCTCTGCTTCCTGAATGCTCCGAGGCAACCAACTGTCCTCTGTGATAACCATTCACTGCCAAGAATCTGGTTTTTTTTATTATTTATTAATTAATTAATTAATTTATTTATTTAAGACCAGAGATTAAACTCAGGTCCTTGCACTTGCCAGGCAGGCGCTTATTCCACTGAGCTATCTCCCCGGCCCCTAAGAATCTGTTTTGATGCCAGGCAATCATAGACTGTAACTTCTGATATCTTGAGCCCAAATAAGTATTTTGTCTTTTCCACCATGTGTGTCAAGTTCTTTATCCCAGGGACAGAAAGCAAATACATAAATTTTGTATCAGGAGTGGAACCATTGACTTTTTATTCTTCCCTAAGTTTATTACAAAATTGATGACTTGCAAGTTTGCCTGGGTACTTAGTTTTTCTTACAGCCCCACAGAGAGGAGCAATCAGGAAGCAGAGAAATGGAAAAGAGCTAGGGGAAAAAAAAAAGATATACCTTCCCCTTCAAAGCCAGGACCTCAGAGACCTGCTTTCTCCTCTTGGGCCCCATGCACTAATAGCCAATTCACATATGAACTTATTAGTGAATTAAGCCATCAATGTGCTTTGCAAGCCTATAAACTAATAACCTTCTAGAAACTTCATTTCTGAATATGTGGGGAGCCTTTTGGGGAACATTTGTGGTCCAAAGCATAGTAATTCATAAATAATAGCATAAAGTACATATTTGAAAAACAAAAAATAATATATTTATCTTTTTCATTAATTAGATACCCTACCTGATAATTTGTAATTGTGTTTGAGAAGATGAAAATGACTATAAAATGATTACATTTTAATTAAAAACAAAAGCACACTTGCTAATCAAATTTCATTTCTTTTTTTTATATTTTCTTATAAAAGGCAGATAAATACACCCAGACTAGATTGGGTACTGAATCGTTCTAGTTTCATTAAAAACTGAAACTGTCCTTTTCACTCAGTTTCCACCATCTGCAACTACTTGACTTAATATAAACATCAGAAAATTCATAGCTTACATATGGAAAACATTTATGCCTACTGTTGTGAGTGGATCGTTCTGAAAAATCTTCCAGAATACCTAATGCATCTACAGCCATAACACCCTGAATGTATTGTCTCTTGCCAGAATACCTGATGACATAACAAAGATATGCAAACTTTACACAAGAAACCAAACAAATAAAACACCAGATTGGCCTTGCTGTACTCAGTCTACCAAATAAAAATACTTCAGACTTGCTTAAAAATTTTTGACTAACTGTCCTCCACCCTCAAGATTTAAGACCATACTTCATTCTAAATCTTTTAGACTTATTATCCAAGAGATAATTATTTACATTCTCTCCCAATAAATTCATTCTCAAGTGAGCAATTTAACTTCAGTATTACCTCAAATCAGAAAAGTTCTTGATACTCTAATTGCATAACAAATGGAGATTACGCTCTTCCTAGAAAAAATATCATTTTCATAGAATAAGAATTATGAAGCATAATTTAAAAAATCCTGCTAAAGGTAAAATTTAAATTGCTCATCAGATAGATGACATTGCTTTAACTAATTGCTTAAACATTGACTCCTGGGTGTTTGGGGATTGAGGTAGTATTGTCTCATTGTAAATTTTTCTCAATAAAAATAAAAAAAAAGACCTTAAGAAAGAAGTTAACATTAAAAGTGAAAGAGATTCCACCCAGGCCTGGTGAGTGAGTGAGACCACCCAGGACCCACCAGATCCTGATTCGACCCAGAGCCCAGGCCTGGCATGTGAGTGAGACTACCCACAGGCCACCGGATCTTCATTTGAACCAGGTGCAAGCCCTCAGATGAGCAGAACTTCCTCCATCAGGTGGGCCCAGTGTGGACCCCTGCAGCAGAACTCCCTGCAAAGAGGCTAGAGCCAAGACCCAACTAGGTGATCCAGGAGCAGAACATCTTGCCAGAGTGGCACAACTGGTTCACCTCCAAGGGCTGCAGCAGGAAGAAGTGGAGCACAGCAGCCAGACCCAAACTACACTCACTGAATGAGTTTGAACTTGATAGATGTGGATCTGGTGCTAAGGTAATAACTCTATCTAAGCTCTACACTGAAAATCAAAAGACAGTGTTATACAAAATGACAAAGAGAAAGAACAAAATGCATTTTCAGGCCCCAAGCCCACCCAGAACAAATGAAGGAGATACTAGCATAGAAGAAATTGGAAATCACACACTTGAAATCTCGGAAATAATAGCTAAAATCAAGCAAACAACTGCACAAAGGTATAAAGAAAATCAGATCAGAAATAATTTCTGAAGTAAAAAAAGAAATGATAACTAAAAGAAATAAGTACTAAGTGCTTCTAAAGAAGACAGTGATAAAAATATACAGGAGAACATAAAAATAATGGAATCCTTGAATGATCAATATAGGAAAGAAATACAATGCACGAAGCAAATTCAAAGTGATACAGGAAATTATAACCTCAATCACAAGCTAGCAAAACCATTTGAATGAAAGTGAGAATAGACTTTCAGACCTTAAAGACACCCTTGCAGCTAGTGAAAAATTAAGAAAAGATCCCTTGAAACAACTAGGATGCAGGAAAAAATATTTCAGCATCTGCAGAGATGAACAACATAAAACTAATAGTTATCAATGAGAAAGGAGGGGTTAATACAAATGACATGAAAAGAATATGGGCAGAAGTAATAGCAGAAAACTTCCCAAGTATGGGGAAACAATCTGACATTCTGGTATACAAAGCATATAGAAATCCAAATAAAATCAACCAAATTAGAAACACACCCAGACATATGATAACCAACATCCCAGAAATTCAGCACAGGAATAGTGTACTAAAAGTCACTAAAGAAAACAAACAGATCACATTTAAAGGACAACCCATCAGAATAATGGCAGATTTCTCTTTACAAACCATCAAGTCAAAAAGAGCATGGAGCAAAGTACTTCAAGTCTTTCAAGAAAACAAATTTCAACCCAGACTGATAAATCCTGCAAAACTCTCTTTCAAGTATAATGGAGAAGTGAAATACTTCCATGATGAAGAACAGCTAAAGAATTTCATGGTGACAAAGCCAACCCTACACAAACTACTAAAAGATGTTCTAGAGAGGGAGCAAAATGACCACAACTCCATGAATGAGAATGGAAAGAACTCACCAAATAGAGCAAACAATTAAACACAGGAGAATAAGAGGTGTACAAAAGCAGTATTTCAGTTATTCTTTTGTATACAGCAGCAAAATATTTCCATCAGCATGCTCTAAAAATGCACTTCTCCTACACTCTACAGGTCATGATTCTGTCTGGGTCTACAGGGTGGATATCTAGGAAATAGCAGTCACTCATTCCCACAAGTGACACCTGGCCACCAGTAAGCATCATGGACACTGTCCATGTCCACAACATATTAGAACTTTGTGCTATATCCTATCCCCAACTGTTAAAAGAGCTGGTCATATATTTGCCATTCCAGTAGTTATCTTATTTTTTAAACTTAGTAATTCTTTACTATAATGAAAACTTTTTCTTAATTCAATTGTTTGAACCACTTAATTTTTAATTAATCAATATCTCATTTTCTGAATATTGTTTAATCTTAATTTTTAAAAGATTTATACTGTATCTTTAACTTTCAATCTACTTAAAAGGCATAGTATGATATTTTCTCCTACTATTAGAAACTTGAGAAAGTGTATTTCCATTGATTTTGTATTACTTTTTCCTTATATTTTACACACACACACACACACACACACACACACAATATGTGTATAACCTGACGTAAGATTGATACTGTTTTGTAGAAATATTCAATGACCTTTTAAATGGATTCATCTGATATATTTTACATAGTTCTGTATAACTATCATTCTGAGAGCTCTTTACTCTTTATCCAGGACCATACAGCAACTTCTCTTGCCTTCTGAATAATGCTCTTTGTTACTTCCTATATGCTACATCTGGAGATATTAGAATATTTCAAGTTTGTATAATGAAAATATTTTACTTTTAATTTTCAAAGGTACATTGACTAACTATAAAATTCAATGAGGATAGATATTTTTTCTTTCATTCCTTTAAATTAATTAGTCCAGTTTCTTACACACTTGGTCTTTATTTTTTATTCTAATGTGGAACAAGATGCTATTTAATTTCGTTCTTCTATAGCTAGTAATTTTTTATGTATATGCTTTAATGATTTCTTTCTTTACAATAAGTTTTGGACAACTTCATTTTTATATATCTTCACATGATTTTATTCAAGTTTCTTGTGCAAAAAGTTCACTTTTCTTGGAAATATGGTACTCTAATTTCAACTAAATTCAGAAATTATAAATCTTCAAATATTATTGCCTACCACTTTATACTTTGAGAATTCTAATTAAATGAATATGTGTTTTTGTTTTTGGCACAGAGTGAACTGTTATATGACTGATCTGTAAATTCTTTCTTCTTCCTTTTTATTTTGGACAATTTTTATTGTTATATTCATTTAAGTTTGTAAATAATTTATTTATAATGTGCAATTTATTATTAATCTCATGTTATGTATTCATTTGAGAAATATTTCTCTAAAATTTACTGTCTATATCTTATATCTTTCACATTCGAATATGTGTCTACAATTTCTAATATGCTATATAATTACTACCTTTCAATAAAGTTAACGAGAAAAAGAAATCTTATTATTTTCAAAACCATTCTAGACAAAATTTTTTCAAAAACTATTTTATTGAGAAACAAACAGCAACAAGACAGCTACAAAACTGACGACCCGCACAGCCTCAACAATTAACACATTGCATATTGTTGTCCTAGTGATCATTCATGGTACGAGATGCAGACATGACACCCTGTCCACAAACACCACTAGAACAAATCTCTCCAACCACTGAATAAAGAGAATGCAGCTGCACATCCATCCCAACCATCCCGAATACAAAGATACAAAATGGTCGTTCATTTGTATGCCCCTTTTTGATTAGCTTTGTCTGAGAGGGATATTCCATTGCCATTTAAATATTGTAGGTGTGTGAATTCAGCAAAATATTCCAATATAGTTCAGTATTCCATAATAGTAGTGAGTTTTCTATAATACTGGCAATGTCAGAAGTTGTTTACTTGAGCCTTTTACAGCTCAGAATATAAATATGGCTTTACTTATTATACTTCATTTTTATGCTTTTCTGCTGGATGGTTAACACGAAGATAAAGCAAAACCCATATAACAAGAAATGTAACTTTTGTATCTGATAAGGTCAGTGAAATACTCTCAGGATTTATCTTGAGATCATGTACTGCAGTGTGCAGATCCTTTGTCAGTGTCAGCAATGTGGATGAGTCATGGCCATTTCTTGACCAATTTGCTTTCTGAGAAAGCCAGAGAGAATGTTTTCTCTCCCTGTGACTCTCTTTAGGCACACTCTATATCACTGATTACTTTATACTCTGAGGCTTCATAATCTTCTTGATCAGAATATTTAGGACTGAACTGAGTTACATGATGCTACAATACAGGTTCTCCTAAGAGAAGAACCTAAGTCTTCACTGACCTTGAAAGTCTATGGTGAAAATGTTGGTTGTTTTGGCAGCTCTTCATTTTCTCTAATTTTTGGTCTGCAAACTTATGTTGTTAACCCTCCATAAGAGAAGCTTATTATTATTATCCAACAACATAGGCAGTTGAGCTTAACTTCCCTATCTGTCTGAATATCAAACACCTTAGGGCTAACATGGAACAGGTATTTTCCATCAATTATTGATATGTTAAACTTTAAGTCCCTACAGAACATGAAGAAAAAAAGTTAAAAAATAAAAAAAATATTTAAAAAGTAGGAATGAACAGTTGCATATTTTTACACAGAAATTTAGAAATCTAACCATATACATCAGTGTAGCAGGACAACCTGTGACATTTTCTTCTCGTCTCTTGTTTTCATTTACCTTTTTTTTTTTAAAAAAAAAAAAAAAACCAAACATTTACTTGATACTATGGCAGTAATTGGTATGTCATGACAAGCAGTACATATTTAGAAGACCAGAATGACAGACATTCCACTCATGACCCTATAATTATACATTGCTAACTTCAGTGCAGTTGTTCACAGATATCAGCATAAATATTTAGTCAGGGGGAGAATCCTAATTAACTGCTAGTTTCAAAAACATGCTGAAGAGTCTCAGAATCATTGTCTTATCCATCTTGTGCATATAAACGTATGGTTTTGCCCCTGTCATGTTTCCTAACTTATCTCCTGACCCTCTCTTCATTGCATAATTCTCAAGTTTTCACTTTTCTTTTAATTGTGTTAAACCTATCTATTTTTATTTCTCTTTTTGAGTTCTTATACTTGGGAGAGTATATGATATTTACACATGTGGATCTGGTTTATTTCACTTCTGAGTATGTCTTCAAGTGATATTCACTTAAACAAAAGGCTTCGAGTTTATCATTCTTTATATCTAAATAATATTCCATTGTATAAAAATACTACATCTTTTTCATTCATTCCTCAGGTGATGAGCATCTCGATTGTATTCAAAATTTGGCTATCACAAATTGTGCTGCTATAAACATAGATACACATATATCACTATGATATGATGTTTTTTGTTTCTCTGTGAAAATTCCCAGTAGGAGGATAACTGATTTGAATGTGATTTCCAGTCCTAGTTTTTTAAGGAGTTTTCACAATGGTTTCCATAATAGTTGCACCAGTCTACATTCCCACCAGCCATAAAGAAGGGTTCCATTTTCACCACAGCATCTCCAACGTTTGTTTTTGGTTGATTTCTTTATGATAGCCATTCTTTCTGGGGTGAGACTGAATCTCAGTGTTCTTTTAATTTGCATTTCATGGATGGCTAGTGACATGGAGCATTTTTAAAAATATATTTCTTTGCTTCTTTACTTTCGTCCTCTGAGAAGTGTGTGTTCATCTCAGATGCTCATTTCTGGATTGGGTCTTCAAATTTTGGGGCCCTAATGTTTTTTAATTCTTTCTAAATTCTACAAAGCAGACCTTTGTCTACATGCTCATTAGTCAAGACTTTTTCCAAATTTGTGGGTTGTCTTTTCACTTCATTGGTAATTTCTTTTTAATGTTCAAAATCTTCTCAGTAAGAGGAGGTCCCAGTTGTTAATCTTTTCAAGTATTATCCACATCATTTCATTTATGTTCATGAACTCTTTGCCTACACCTATGTCTTCAAGAGTTCCTACTACTTTCCCTTCCAGGAGATTTAGTGTTTAGATCTTTAATCCATTTTGACTTTAGCTTAGTGCATGGTGATAGACCTGGGTCAAGTTTTAGTTTTCATCATGTAGAGAGCCAGTTTTTCCATCATCATTTGTTAAAGAGGCTATCTTTCTTCTAGTGAGCATGTTTGGCCCCTTTGTTAAAGATAAGGTGACTAAGTGTGTTTGTAGATTGATCCTCAGGTTTACTTTGTTGCCTAAACCATGCTTATTTTATCACAGCAGCTTTGTAGTATAATTTCAGGCCAGGAATTATAATGCCTCCTGCCTTGTTTTTGTTGCCCAGGATTGCCTTTGCTATTCTAGGTCTTTTCTAGGTTCCAAATAAATTTTAGAATGATTTCTTTAGGTCTGTAAGTTATGTTCAAGGTAGTTTGATAGGAATTGCATTAAATGTGTACAGCAATTTTGAGAGTATGGCCATCTTCACAGTGTTGGTTCTTCCTATCCAGGATCAGGGAATATCATTCCATTTTGTGAAATTCACTATGATTTGTTTTTTCAGAGTACTGTAATTTTCCTTAAACAGAACATTGGCTTCTTTAGCTTGATTAATTCCAGGGTATTTCATTTTCCCCACTGCTGTTGTAAAAGGTATTGTTTTTCTAATTCCCCTCTCAGCGTTTTTGTTATCTGTGTAGAAGAATGCTATTGACATTGTGTCCTGCTATGCTACTGAATTTGTGTATCAATACTAGTAGCTTCTTGGTGGAGTTTTTTTGGTCTTCCAAGTAAAAGATCATGCCATGTATAAATGATAATTTAACTTCTTCTTTACCTATTCTTATTCCTTTTATTTCTATCTCTTGTCTAATGACTCTAGCTAATGAATTCAGAACTATATTGAATCAGAGTGGTGATAGAGGACATCCTTGTCTTGTCTGAAAAGAGTTCAGATTTTCTCCCATTTAGAAGTATATTTGCCATTGAGTTGTCATGAATGGGCTTTATCAGATTGAAATAGGTGCCAACTATTCCAATTTTCTCTAGGACTTTGAACATGAATGAGTGTGGGACTTTGTCAAACACTTTTTCTGCATCAATTGAGATGAGAATGTGGTTTGCAGATTTGGCTGTATTGATTTAGTTTATTACATTTATAGATTTGTGTATATTGAACAATCCTTGCATCCCTGGATTGAATCCTACCTTGTCATGGTGTATGATCTTCTTGATGATTTGCTATATTCTATTTGCTAGGATTTTATTGAGGACTTTGGCATCTATATTCATGAGGCAGATTGGCCTGTAGTTCTCTTTCTTAGTTGCGTCTTTCCCTGTTTTTGGTATCTGTATGATACCTGCCTCCAGAAATAATTTTTGGAGGATTGCTTCTTTTTCAATTTCATTGAAGATTTTGAGAAGTATAGGGATTATATCTTCTCTAAATTTCTTGTAGAATTCAGCTGTTAATCCTTCAGGACCTAGACTCTTCTTTGTCAGTTGTATTTTTTTTATTACATTTCATATTTCATTGGCTGTTATTTAGTTATTGAGAGTTGTTATATCTTCTTCATTTCGTTTTGGTAATTTGTACCTTTCTAGGAATCTGCCCATTTCTTTTGTATCTTCTATTCTGTGAGAGTAAAGATTCTCAAAGTAACTATTGATAATCTGAATTTCCATTGGGTCTGTGTTGATTATATCCTTTTCATTCCTTATTGCTTGTATTTGAATTTTTTCTTTCCTTGTTTTGGTGAGGTTAGCTAATGAGGCTTATCCATTTTATATAATCTTTCAAAGAACCAGCTTTTTGATTCGTTAATGCTTTGAAATGTTTTCTTCATCTCTATTGAATTAATTTCTGCTCTAATCTTTATGATTTCTTCCAGTCTTTGGGCTTTGGTTTTGGTTTGCTATTCCTTTTCTTGATGTTGGAGGTGCAACATTAGAGTGTTTATTTGTTCCCATTCGTTTTTCCTAATGTGTGTGTTCATAGCTATAAATTTCCCTTTGAGAACTGCTTTCATTTCATCCCATAAATTCCGATAATTTGTGCTTCAATTTTCATTGAATTGTAGATATTATTTAATTTCTTGTTTAATTTAGTCTGTGACCCATTGGTTGCTGAGTACAGTGTTCTTTAATTTCCATGTGTTTATGGATTTTTTTCTGGTTTCTTTTATCATTTATTTCCAGTTTCATTGCACTATGGTCAGGTAATATGCATTGGATAATTTTTATTTTCTTGCATATACTTAAGAATGACCTATGGACCAGTATGTGGTCTATTTTAGAAAATGACCCATGTGCAGCTGAAAGAAATGTGTATTCAGCTTCCATTGGGTGGAATACATATGCCTAGTAAATCTATTTGTTCCGAACTCTGGTTCAGTTCTGCTACTTCTTTGCTAATTTTTGTCTGGTTGACCTATCTTTCTGGTGTAAGGATGTGTTATGTTCTCTTGTTAAGACTGTAGTATTGGATATTAGATTTTTTATGTCTATTAAGATTTGTCTTATATATTTGGGTGCTCCCGTGTTTGGAGCTTACATATTTATGACTGTTACCTCTTCCTCTTTAATTTTTCCCTTAACTAGTATACAGTGGCCTTCTTTATTTCATTTGATAATTCTCGGCTTGAAGTTGAGACTGTCTGAAAACAGGATTGCTACCCCTGCTTTTTCTGAGGTGCTGGGGTGTCTAGTATTGTTTTTCATCTTTGACTTTCAGCCTATGAAGTTCTTTATGAGTTAAGTATGTTTCTTGTATACAGCATATTTTTGGATTTTGTTTCCTAGTTCCCTCTGCCAGTATATTTCTTTTAATTAGTGAATTGAGTCCATTTACATTAATGATTATAATTGAGATGTATTGACTTACGTTCAATATGTTATTTACCTGCTGTTGTTAGCTCCTTTTTCTCTTGTGTTTAATTGCTTGCCCTATTTTGTGGGTTCTTTCTGTTCTCATTCATGAAGTTCTGATCATTTTGGTCCCTCTCTAGAGCATCTTTTAGTATTCAGTGTAGGGTTGGCTTTGTCATATGAAATTTTTGCATTTTTCTTTGTCATGAAAGTATTTCACTTTTTCATCAAATTTGAAAGAGAGTTTTGCAGGTTATAGTAGTCTTGGCTAGAATTTGTTATCATAGAAGACTTGAAGTACTCTGCTCCATGGTCTTCTTGCCTTCGTGGTTTTTGAAGAGAAGTGTGCTATTATTCTTTTTTATTTTTTTTTCAAAGTTTTATTGATAAACAGATAGCAATGAGACAGTTTCAAATCAAATCGGAAGTACAGTTTCAACAAATAATAC
>NW_004524656.1:580954-591169 GCF_000260255.1 Octodon degus | reverse complement strand
TGGATTTCTGAGATCTTGACTGTTATATGTCTGTGTTTTTTAATTGGGTTGATGTCCTCTGAGTTCTGTATGTTTTGGTTAACTGAATGTCAAATTTTCTGATCGTATTTGGAAAGTTTACTGAAATTATTTCTGCCCATAATCTTCTTTTATCATTTGTATTGACTCCTTCTTTCTCACTGATGACTAATAGTCTCACATTGTTCATCATTGCATCGTCTTGCATGTGATGAATTATTTTTCCTGCTTCATAGTTGTTTTTAAGAGATATTTTCCTACCTTTTTACTAGCTCTGATGATATCTTCAAGATCTGAAGCTCTGTCTTCACTTTCACTCAAATGGTTTTGCAAGCTTGTGATTGAAATTCTAAGTTCCTCTATATCTCTTTGATTCTGCTTCATGTGATCTGTTTCTTTTCTGTATTGTTCACTCAGGAATCCATCATTTGTCTAATCTCCTCTATTTTTTTTAACAGTATCTACTTGAGAAGCAGTTAATACTGTTACTTTGAGATCATTTGTGATCTCATTTTCTCTATATCTTTCTGCATTGAGTTCTTTACTTCAGACCCTAGTAATTCAGAGATTTCTTTTTTTATTTCAGAAATTATTTCTGATCTGAGTTCCTTTATACATTTCTGCAGTTGTTTCCTTACTTCAGACGATATTAATTCAGACTTTTCAGTTGTGTGATTCCCATTTCCTTCTGTTGTAGTGTCCTCTGCACTTGTTCTGGGTGGGCTCAGGGCCTGAGATTGCATTTTACTCCTTCTCTTTGTCATTTTGTCCTCTGACCTTTGGTGTAGAGCTTTGCTGCAGTTTTAACTTTAGCACCTACTTAAATTAGGGTGCAGACCTCCTAAGTTTGAGTTCATCCAGTTGTGCCTGGCTTGGGTCTGGCTGCTATGCTCAGCTCCTTCTAGCTCCAGACCTTGAAAGTGAACCTAGTGTGTCCCTCTGGCAAGATTTTCTGCTCCTGTATTAGTTGGGAAGTTCTAGCAACTATTCTCTCTGCAGGGACTTCAACTGCAAAATCTCACCCCAGGCCTGTATGTCAGGCCTGGGCTGGGTGTGGAGGGGTCCCAGAGATGAGGGGGAATTTGGAAGCTCTTCCAAACACTTGCATGGTCTGGGTCTGTGCTGGTTCTGGATTGGTCTAGAGAGAGTGGTGGAAGTTTTCACTCTCAAGGCAGGCTTGCACTGGTTCTGGAGGGGTAGAGGGTTCCCAAGAGCACAGCGGAAAGTCTCAGTCATGTGGTGTTCCTGGGCTTGGTCTGGAGAGGTCCAGTGGGCACAGGGGAGCATGGAAGCTCTCCCACACACTCATTAGCCCTGGGCTTGGACTGGATCTGGAGGTGTCCAGAGAGCACGGTGAAAGTTCTCACTCAAGTGGTGGGCTTGGTCTGGCTCTGGATGGGTGGAGGGGTCCCAAGAGCAGGACAGAATATCTCACTCATGCAGCAGGGCCTCTAGATAAAATTAAGGGGTATTGTGCTATGTGAAACAAATCAGACACATAAGTACACATACTACATATTGCTGCACATAAAATGAATCAAAAGCAGCGAACATGCATATAAGCAGAAAATGGAATGAGACCGAAATTCCACTTGGCACAGAAGCAAGCAGAAAAATGTTAAAGATCACAGAATTTCAGTTGCACAAAATGTGTAAGTCCTAGCGTCTTTATACAGCATAGCATCCACAGATAACAATATTGTGTTGTGTATTTAAATATTTCTTGAGACAGTTGTTCTCATAATAAAAAAACAATAAATATAGAACATGAGGAAACATTTTGAGGCAATACATGTGCTTAAGGTGTAGATCATAGTAACATTTGCACAGCACATGATTACTTACAAGCTCAAGATATACATACTAAATAGCTTTTTACCTAAATAAAGTAGTTTAAATACATATAGAGAAATGATCTTCAACCTCAATAAAAGATTAATTACTGTACTCAATATGGTAGACCATCACATCAAGCTTAAAGATTGAGAGATTGAAAAACATAGTCCTTTATTTCCCAGACTTCCTTGTCGCTGGAATTTTGATACAACTGAAATCCTGCCATTTAAACACATGTACTTGAGATTTGGATGTCAGAAATAATTCATGTGCAAAAAGAGGGTAGCCAGCAGTTACCCCTGCATGCTAATAGAGGCTGTATCATGTATCATGGGTTGTACATATGGTTCTGGAACTGCCAGCCCTGGGAATAGCTCCAAAGTTGAATCAGCTTTCTGATCCTATAACCGTTTCAGTGCTCAAGTACATGACACAGATTGGGTGTCAGCTTTGGAATCAGTTTAGAGTCAGTTTCTGTAGTGAGTCAGTTCATTTTCCTTCTTTAATATCCATTGTAAATCTTTTACTCTGTGAACTTGCTCACTGTATTGGTCAGCTATGTTGTACCTGATACCTGCCAGTTAAAGGAGGAGAAATTTATTTCAGCAGTTTGGTGCATGTTCAGATGGTTCTGTGGCAGGCGTAGCATAGGGAAAGGGTGTAGAAAAGGAAAGACATTCAATCCATGGCAGACAGAAAGCAGAGAGAACGGGCTGAGCCAAGCATAAGGATACACCCTGCTGGGTCACCGAGGCTGTGACCCAGCCCTACCCAGGCCACACCTGTAACAGCACATTCAGCTATGAACTCATCATTGGATTAATCCACTACTAGATAGTATAGCACCTCCATACTCAGTTACCTTTTGAAAGACCCTTTGTGAATACTTGTGACTTTAGGGGAACACTTTAGATAGAAACCATTACACTGATGTTATCTTACCTACTACAGTATTAGATTTGGTCTACTCCACAAATGTGATTATAATATGCAATTTCCATAGCACCAGCAGATTAAAATTCAGAAAACTAAAACTTTTAGAAAGGAGCAAATATAAATGACTCATGAAGTATCCTCACAAGAGGAAAGATTGATTTAAGACATACACAGATGCACAGATGGGATGGATGTAAGTCTCTGTCCATGGAAAGTGATGGTGACCTACTCACGAGCACCTCCTCTGCTCCATCCAGTCCAGGATCTGCTCCAGTGTTCAAGCCTGCTATCGATCCCTGACTCCTATTCCAGCAGGTTGTAGATTTTGACAGTGGAGTGGGGATCAGATAGAAGCATGAGTGATTGTTGAGGAGTTAATGCTGACTAGGATGCCAAGTTATTCAAAAGAGTTTTCAGGGATTCAGATCATAAGTTGCCATTCCTCTCTGGGCCAAAATGAAAAAAAAACATTTTGTAGGTTTCAATCCTGTATTATTTTAATTCTTTTTTTAGTAGATCACATATCTTTTACAGAACCACTAATTTTTCAGGAAGTCAGGTAGTTTCTTTCCCTAAAGGAAAGAGAGACAGGAAGGGAGAGTAGGGGAGATAGAGAAACAAGAAATTTGCCATTCAATTATATAGCTATCATTCTCATCTTCTTTGGGTTACAGTTCAGTTTATTTCTACCAGGCTGCTGTGCATAAAGGAAGGAATTTTGTGCTAGCCGTAGTGGCTCAGGTTTATAACCACAGGACTCTGGGAGGCTAGGACCAGAGGCTCAATAGTTTGCACCTTGCCTGAGCAATTTAGTACCTTAGTGAGACTCTCAAAATAAACATATAAAAATGTAGGGGGCTATAGATGCTGTTCAGTGCTAAGATTCTGGATTAAATCTGAATTCTACAAAAACGGAAGAAAAAAAGGGAGAAAAGATGGAAGGAAGGAAGGAAAGAAGGAAGAGTGAATAGGAGGGAGATAGGGAGGAAGGAAAGAGGAAAGAGAAAAACATTATATTAGATTGGATAAGATTTGTAAGGATGATGAAGCTGACAGATTTATTAAAACTTTAAATGTAAGTGGAAATGGATAAAATATAGCTAATATCAGGAAATGTCTGAGATACTAAGAAAATATATATTGTTTTGCTTTTTTTTATAAGCAGAATATATTTATTGAGGGAAAGAAAGTTCCTGTCTGAAAGAGGGACAGGAGGGGGCCCCTGAGCGAGTTGTCCCTGGGAAGCTGTCTCTTCCAGAAACTTTTATAGAGGAAAACCATGTGGTAAGGCAGGTGTAAGGTGGTGGAGAAGACATGGGAACTCACTTAAGTGGGCATGAGGTGGGACAAAACTATGGTAAACCAATGAGATTACAAGCACCATTGCTCAGGTAAAATTGATTAAATCCAGTACCAAATGGGGAAGCAAGTCATGTAGCAATCGGGCATGAATACAAGACAGGGTCCCTTCCTGTTGTGAGTTGTGTTAGTGACTCAAATGTTAACTAAGAGTATTGTTTTGCTTTTTTGACACAGAGGTTTACTCTGTAGTTCAGACTGGTCTTGAATTAATTATGTGGCTCCATCACCTAATAAAAGTATAGGGATTGTTTTCAATTTCAATGATGATGCTAATGCCATGACCATAGAAATTACTTGCTGTTAAATAGGATCACACATCACACATTGCCCAGGAGAACCTTGCTGGGTTTGAAGTAAAACAAAATTAGGACTGACTGCAAGCAGAACTGTAAGGATGACTTTGAATGGGGTATTCAAGATATCAGCCTTATTTTCTACACCATAAAATAGGGATAGTCTCAGTAAGTACTTACATGTGTAACTACTAAGAAGTTCAATGAGGTATGAAGGTAGAAGTGAAGCAGAATGCTCATCTGCTATGAAAGTATCCATAATATTAATTAACAACAACTTTTTTCTGGGTGTTATGGTACACACCTGTAATCCCAGCACTATTAAGAAATGGTAAGAAATAGCATCACAAAAACTTGTCTACTACTTGCATCAAGCCACCAGTATCAGTAACGATGATCAATTGGAATAAGACTTTAAAATTAATTAACTGATCTCAAAGTAACATTCCTAATAAATACTTCTCATATGCATTAAGACTTCAAACAGGGGCCAGGGAGGTAGCGCAGTAGAATAAGGGCTCGCCTGGCAAGTGCAAGGGCCTGAGTTCAATCCCCGGTTCTGGCAAAAAAAAAAAAAAAAAAAAAAAAAGACTTCAAACATTTTCCCTGTAATTTTACTCCCCTTGTGTGAACTATTCCATGGGGTAGAGTGGATTAATTAGATTAAGATTGATTCAAGCAATTCAAGAAGCATTTAATTCAAGAAGTGTTTGTATCTTGGCTTCCACCTTCAATTGTCCTCAAGAGTGTAAAACACACATACTAACAGACAGCTTTGTTACTACACACACACCCCCCCCACACACACACTCATGGATACTTTCATTCACCTCAGGCTTTTTATTATTCTATGACAAAGCTGGTTTTTCCTAAACCACAAAATTAAACTGCTTTCCTATAACATTACCCATGCTAGAGGAATTAGTAATAAAAATACCACTTGCCAGTTATAATACAATTACATAGAATTGACTGGAATTGATGGAATAGTAAAAGTATGGGGTTATTAATATCAAGGCTTACCATGGTTACCTAGCAATTTCAACTCTAAGAATACTAGCAGAATTTGTTTGGCATGTCTTAGTGCTCAGTCCTACTTCTGTCCAACACACAGTGAAAGCAGAATTAAATCCAGGAAATTAAATCAAGCAATGTGCCAGTGGTGTCAATTGGAAACTCAGTGTGAATTTCAAAAAGAAACACAGACCTCATAATCTAAATTAACCAAATATTTGCTGTCTCTTTCTGCATGTGTTTGCTGTGAAGACACAATACCTCACATAAATCCCCTGACATCCTATTTTTTATGTATTTGGTACAGGGTCTCACTGTGCAGCTCAGGCTTGTAGCGATCTTCTTGTTTTCAGCCTGCCCAGTGCTAAATCCATGGACATTCTAAGAGTTACATGTGCTTTACATTCTTAGTTACTTTCTGGGTTGATGGAATACTTACCTTTTTTTAAGTTTAAAATATTTTAATTCAATTTGATATAGCAATAAATCCATCACAAGTTAACATGAATAATACTAACAACATCAACTGTATATATTCAGGGTTTTTTCCATAATTTTATTGAGAAACAAATAGCAATGAGACAGTTTCAAACCAAATTGGTAGGACAGTTTCAATAATTAACACATTGCATACATTCTTCCTAGTGGTTAATTGCTGTACAAGATGCGGACATGATATCCTATTTACAAACATCATTAGAACAAATCCTTCTATTCATTAAGAGAATGTAACTATATATCTATCCTAACCACTTTGAATACACAGATACAAAATAGACACTCATCTGTATCCCCTTTTTTGTTAAGTTCCATTATTTGAATATTATAGGTGTGTAAACTCAGCAAAATATTCTAAAAGAGTCCAGTAGTCCATAATATTATTGGGTCTTCCCCTTGACTGGAAATGTCAGAAATTGTTGACCTGAGTCTCCTATAGCTTAACATAACACCATGGCTTTACTTCTTGTACTTCGTTTTATAATTTTCTGCTGGATTGTTAAGACCAAGGTAAAGCAGGACCTATGCAACAAGAGTTGTAGCTTTTGGGTCTGAGAAGGTCAGTGAAATCCCCTTAGGATTTATCCTGAGATCCTGTAACTCAGATTGTAGACCCTTTGTCATTGTCAGCCATGTGGATGAGTCACGGCCATTGCTTGGTCAATGTGCTCTCTGTGAAAGCCTGAGAGAATGTCCTCTCTCTATGTGATTCTCCCTAGGCACACTCTACATCATCGATCACTTTCCTCTTTGGCCCCATAATCTTGATCAGAAAATTTGGGACACTACCAAGTTACATGACGTTACAGTACAAGTTCTCATATGTCCTGAGTCTTAATTGACCTTGGAAGGCTAGGGCCAAAATATTGGCTTTCCTTGTGGCCCTCCTTTTTCTCTAATTTTGGTCTGCAAACTTAGGTGGTTAACTATCCAGAAGACAAGTTTATTGTTATTACCATACAACCTAGGCTGTTAAGCTTAACCTCACTATCTGTCTGAATATCAAACATCTTAGGCATAACATGGAACAGATATTTTTCATCAAGTATTGGTATGTTGAACTTTATCAATTGTATATATTCTAAGAAAAAAATTAGGAATGAGAGAAGAGATACAAATGAGATATATTTTGATACTTATTTTTATATATATATATATATATATATATATATATATATATATTCTTCTGAAATGATAATGTATTAATGTAATGAACAGAGAAATTGCTAATGAGAGATAAACTTGGAACCACAAAATTATGCCATCTACTATGGAAGAGGAAAGTTTATTTCTTACTCCCCATTTCTCCTCCCAAACAAGTTCTAGAGCTTTTACTGCTAACAGCTAGCAAAGGAGTACTCTACCAAGGTGTTTATTAAAGAAAGGACTCTTTTGCTTTACAGTTACTAGACACTCCTTCTTACATTTAAGGGATAAAAATATTTATTTTAAATATATGCACCCCCACAAACATGTGTGTATGTGCACATATACAATATAAACAAGGGTTAACAATTTTTAATGATAGAAAAGTAGAATGGATTCTATTGTTGTAAATAAAGTGTAAAAATTCTTTAGGATACACAATAAATAAATAATCTGTCTTAGTAATGGATACATTTTAGATGTGAGTGGATGGATAGGAATAACCTTAAATTAAGGCATGTAAAGCAAATATTTCATGTGATAAAACACCAGCATCTATCAATAAAAATAAAAACAGACATAAAATAACAACGTAGGAGATCTTTAAAAATGAGGCACTTTATTATTCCAAAAAGTAGATTAGAATCTATTTTAGCATATAAACCTTTTATTGAAGTTGTTTAAATTAAAATAGGACTTTATTACTCTTCACTGTCTTTGGGCTTGTCCTATTGCAGATTTCAGACTCCCAAGAACAGGCACCTGGTGGCTGTACGTGTCATCCATGCCATCTGCCACTAAGCTCATCCTCATTGACCCTTAGTCATTCAACACAAGAGGCTGAGCACAACAGAAAGTCTTTAGCTATTTGGAATTCCAGGTTGGCCATGTCCTTCAAAATGATATCCTTATGTAGCAGCCTTTGGCCCCTTTCCAAGTCCACTATTTATAGAACTAACTCCAGCCACTTGGAAGCCAATGTTGAGCAGAACTCAAGAGAGTCTTTTAGACCATACACGCACCACAACAAAAATGTCGTGAGTGCACCATGCTTGGACCTTATTTTTTGAAACATGATTATAATACAAAGCTTTGAATTAAAAGGAACTTGAGAGCTGACTAATGTAAGCACAGTTCCTAAGAATGAGGAAAAACTCCTACAGGCAAATGAGTGCATTGAAATGAGTGCACAAAATTTGGAGTTTTGCATTGCATCAAGGAACCTGAGCCCTAACTAAATTTCCACCCATTTCTATCTCAGTAACAGACACATTTTAGGTGTGAGTGGATGGGATAAGAAGGACCTTAAAATCCATGTAAAACAAACATTTCATGTGATGAAACACCAGGATCTAACCATAAAAACAAACATAGAACAACAGAGTTGACTGATGTTTGAAATTATCAAATATTCATTAGAATATGCTGTGATATTCCTAAGGTAACTAGGAGATATAAAAATAGGATGAATCAGGCAGAGTTGTTATGAATAACTATGAAACAAAACAAAAGTGCCCTGATGTATAAAATAATATGTGGGAGTCCCACTTTCTGAGAAACTATGAAGATTTGGACAATGGAAACTCAGTAAAACTCTGGAGGCTGAGTGTGAGCAAGGTCCAGCTGAGAACCTTTTGCAGTCTAGGCTGCATCAAGGATGCAGTGGGAAGGTGTTGCAGCTGGGTTTGCAAGGCAAACAGTTTAATAAAAGACACATGATTTATAGGATTATTTATAAAATATTTGCCCAAAGAGTCAAATGTAAATGAGTGCAGCTGATCTGTCCACACAGTACAGACAAAAAGAATCCAGCTGAGGGCCAGGATACCATGGCAATGTCCTTCATGAGTCCATCTGGAGACATAGAGCCCAGGACAATGTCTCATGTAAATCTGTATCAAGAATCTGCACCAGGACGATCTGAAGGTCAGTGGCAGAAGCTAGAAAGCCTGCACCAGTGGGATGAAGGATCTGGGGCCACAGGCTGAGAGATCTGCCCTGGAGCCTGGGAACAGTATTCAAAGTTGCACCCCAAAGAGAACCACAGCCATCCTCAGTAACACTGAAGACCTGAACTCCTTCAGTGATCAGCCGAGTTCAGGAAAGCCAGTGGGAAGAGCTTCTCCAGGATGTTCAACAGCACTCTATCTTCCTCTCCAGTTCTCTTTTCATGCTGTTGGCAGCAATCCTCAGGTAGGTCTTCCACACCCAGTGCTGCTCTGATTCAGTTCAGCTGGGTGTTACAAGTCTATCCACCACAGAAGGGAACTTCATTCATGTATAAACTCTCTTCTGTGGTACTCCAGGGGAAAAATATAAACTATTACTAATCTTTGTGTCACCAGATATAATCTTTACCATTGCAGCTGCTGACCTCGGGTGACACTTTCTCCTACAATATCTGAGGTCAGGCGGAACCTCATGACAGTACTGGAACCAGATCAGGTCTCTAGCTTCTTTATCCAAATTTCTAACAAATGTCACACTTCAAACTTTTGTGTTTTTTGCAAATGTGAGTGAATGATGTTCTATTGTTATATGTTAGTATGTACAGTCATACATACTATGTGATAGATTTCTAGATATGTACTAATCGTGATTAGGCCCCTGTTTATGCTGATCTTCCTAGGTATTAATGACAGGAACTAAAGGATGAAGGGAAAAAAGCACAGGGAGACTGAGTTTCTACTGTTACTAACACATAATTTCAACTCAAAGTGACTCCCATCACAGAGATCAATAGATATATTTGGCTTCATTGAAAGGAAAGTCTGAGTCAGGAAGATGCAGTTGACATGGTTGAAAATATGCCACAAGACCAGAAAGGTGCTGAATTTCCCAGCGTCCTCTGCTAACAAACCAAAAGATCATTATCACTGACCTTCTTTATACCACCCAACCACTGTAGTGGTCTGAACTTTCAATCCAGTTTTTCTCCATTGTCTGCTCTACTAAAATCATTCTTTTCAGTAACCACTGATAAATAATTATGAAGACTCTTTATGGTTGTACATTCCTTAAAGTGCCATATCAGTTGTCCTTTACATCACTCTCTCTCTCTCTCTCTCTCTCTCTCTCTCTCTCTCTCTCTCTCTCTCTCTCTCTCTCTCTC
>NW_004524656.1:580072-580854 GCF_000260255.1 Octodon degus | reverse complement strand
TATATTTAGTATTTTTTAAATTTAAAGACAATAAAAAGTAAAAAACATTGGAAATGATACAGAATTTCACTGAACAAAATTAAAGGAATTCAACAATGGGTGCTATATTGCATATTGTTGTCTTCAAATTAGTTGCAAAAATTGGTTAAACATTATAAAAAATAAAAAGGAGAGATAAAAAATTAATTATTAACTGCTCCTTTCAATAGACCAGCTGAAATCAGCAGTACAATTATCCAATCTATCACACACACGGGTGTGTGCGCGTATTTCTTTTTCTTTTCTTTCTTTTTTGTTGTTTATTTCTTATTTTTATATTAATTTTATTGAGAAAGAAGTAGCAATGAGACAGTTTCAAAACAGGTTAGTAGGACAGTTATAATAATTACTACATTGTATTTTGTCTTTGCAGTAGCTACTCATAGTACAAGATTCAGACATGATATCTTGTCTAAACACTATTACTTCAAAACTTTCTTCTCATTGAACTAATAGAAAGTAGCTGTATATCTATGCTAACTATTTTGTATTTATAGATATATAATATTAGGTTTTTTTCTTTATCACTGAGTAATCCTCTAAGAAATTAGATTTATATTTTAGCACTTGTTTATTTTTCACAAAACTTCATTTGATGAATTGAGTTTAAATAGTTGGTTTAAATTATGTAAAATACTATTAAGGGGAATATTTCTGTAGTTAGAAAGTATTTCAAATTTCTATTTATTTTTGACCCTTTTCTTCCTTAATTCTATAGACCACCTTTTCAACTTAAATATATA
>NW_004524656.1:553605-579948 GCF_000260255.1 Octodon degus | reverse complement strand
ATTATAATTAATATATAATTAAAGAGTAAATTATCTTTTACTGTTATTTTGTAGATGATAGTTATAGCATTTTGTTTTTTGAGTTACTGATGATGTATTAATGACAAATGCTTAAGGAACTTCTGCTGTATACCAAATCTTTCAGGAGCCATGAAAGAAAAGATAACAAGATCGTAAAAATACCCCCAAAATTTCTTCTTTCTCCCACTCAAGCTTCCTGTTTCTCAGCCTTCTTCAATATCATTATGGACCAAATTTTTTCTTATAAAAGATGTTTAATATGAAGGTAAAAGAATGAATTAGGGGACTACAAAAGTTGTTGCACCATACATGGGGGAGTCTACTTACTTCTGCAGATCCATTTTTCAAGTTGAGCTTCTTTTAGCTTTTTCTGCCATGCAGAATGTATCATGAATTCTCTTCAGACTGTTCTGTAGCATACCAACCTCATCTCTGTATTTACTACCTTTAACTTTGTTCGTATACTTCTAACTATGAGTAAGAAGCTGATACTATGTTCATTGGTTGTGTGACATGTGTTTTAAGTTCTAAGAGGTTTGCACTGAAATCTTATCTTCTGATAGGCAGTAAAGAATGAGATTTATTGGATGGCAAAAACCTGAGAAGAGGGAGCAATTTCTCCCATTAATATCCATGTTCAACAAGCTTTATTGTCTTTACTAGCACAAATTTATTAGGTTACTCTGCCTGTTAGCTTTCACTCCCTAGAGCTTAACTTATTTTTGTTTCCTCATTTTGTCACCTGTAAAACAATAATGTCTCAGATTGGCTGTAAGTCTCACCTCTGCCTGTTTCACTGCGTTATGAGAAGTACCATCTTCAGTGGAGCAATAGAGGCGGGAGTTTCTAGGTCTAGATCTCATGGTTATTTATCGGCTTGGAACTATTAGAAAAAGACAGGCGAACAAGGACCAAGGAAGTAGAAGGTAGGACTAGAATGACTACTAGAATGTACACAAATTGGATTAACAGAGAACCACTTGGCTCCCCAGTTAGAGATATCCATTACCGGTAACTTCTTCCCTGGTTATAAATGATGCTAACAATTTCTGACATGTGCAGACCATTTGAATTTACTTTCAAGTAAACCTGTGAGATCATTAAAATATAAAGTAGATTATCTGCCCTTAGAAAAGATACTTGACAGAGCAAAGTCCTGAGTTCAATCCTTGGTACAAAAAAAAAAAAATCATCTCTTCAAAGATATTCAAAGTAACTGGGGGGGCCGAGGAGATGGCTCAGTGGAATAAGTGCTTCCCTGGCAAGCACAAGGGCCTGAGTTCAATCCCCGGTTCTGGAAAAAAAAAATACCAGCAGAAATGGACAATACAATCGGGGGCCTGCCCCTTAGCTCAGTTCTTTAAGTGACTGCTTCAACAAAGCAGTCAGGCTCAGGTTGCTGTGGTTTGATTCCCATAACACAAGCCAGCCAGTCATGCCTTGAAGGCATTCAGAGCAAAAAAAAACAAAACAAAACACTTCTGCCATTTTGGGGCTGGTGAGATGGCTCAGTGGTCTAAAGCACCTACTTAGAACAAGCTTAGCAAAACACAGGGACCGCGGTTCAATCCCCCAGCACCACATGCCAGCCAGCCCCGCCCCCTGGTGGGCTGAGCTGGCCACACACACACACACACACACACATAAATAAATAAAATTAAAAAAAAAAACAAAGTAATTGGGAAGGCACACAGATTATGCTCTGAAATTAATGTTTTATAATATGTCCACAATATTCAGGGAAATTAAATAGAATATCTAAAGAATTCATGTTCAATGGGACTTGAGAAGTATACATATTCATCTCTGCAAAATGTACTATCCAGAACGTAGGGCTTTGTTAGCTTTCACCACCATGCAGAATTTAGGAAAGAAGGTAGGAAAATGGTGTTCACATTCAGAAACACACAAAACAATAATACATAAGACAAAATACTTACAGATAAGCATATTTCAGAAAATAAGAAAAGTAAACAGACCAATCCTATCTTCTTGTGGAGGATAAAGGATATACAGAGAGTTCACACTAAGTATTATCAGAGTGTTGGAAAACTACATATTTTGAAAAATGAATCCAAAAGCTATTTAAGATATTATCCTTGCTAATTCCTAACTGTGGTCTAGGGAATAGCATGAATATGTGACAACATTTTCACCAGCTGATGGCAAAATGGAATATTAATGCTAACATTTTAATTCTTTAGAAAGAAGGTATATTTTGTCCTGAAATTATTTGTCTCATTTTGTTTATTATAGTTCAAGTCTTAAATATACTTCAGTTTTTTTTTCAAAAATAGGAAATCAATAGCTCCATATCTAGTCCTGATTTAATATTCTACTTTTCATTTACTACTAAAATCATAAACCAGCAAAAACCTGATTTTGCTCAATTTGACTCAGTTTAAAAATTTTTCTTCTAATTTGACTTAGGTTTTGCTGTAGGAAAAGTGCAGACTGCAGAATCTGCCAGCTTTTATAATTATGATATAATTTTTAATTGAACCTTGATTTCTTATGTGCAGTACAATATTTGTCTAATAATTACTAGTCAGGTTTCATATAAATTAATAAATTAGCGTTCTAGTTTTAAGCTTCTAATATGTGTGCTTGATTAATATATACTCACTCCATGACAGATCAATTTTCTCTCTCAACATAGAGCAAACTAAGTTCGCAAGACTGGAAGAGCTGGAGATCAGATATCTAGACTTGGTCATCTCATTCTGTCATCTCTTGAAAGAGCTGCAAGATTTTTTCATAGTAATATACCATATATATTGCTGAATGCCACACTAGTATAGGATCATGATAAAGAGAAACAGCTTGAGGATATTAAAGCTACTACAAGGGCCGGGGAGATGGCTCAGTGGAATAAGCACTTCCCTGGCAAGTACAAGGATCTTAGTTCAATCCCTGGTTCTGCCAAAAATCCCAAAACAAAAAAAAGTTTTCTTGAAAGCTACTACAGATTCATAAAGTGATGAAATAATTTGGGGTCTGAACCTGTGCCCTCTGGTTCTCAGTTCTGTGCATATCTTGTTAGCCACTGTTCTGAAAACAGAGCACTGAATTGGCTCTGCAGACAGGAGCAACTGCCACAGAATGGGATGAACCTGGGGGCCATGAAGATGGAGGAAGGGCAATTAGCTTGAAATTATCTTCAGCAATGGTAAAAATGTTCGAAGCTTCTTTTTTTATACTAAAAGCTATTTGAAAAATTTAGTCATACTGACTGAAGGAAAAAGTTAAAATTTTAAATAAAAAGCCTACCCAGGATGCCTACAAAAGCCAAGGAGACAGACATGTCCAGCAGGCCCCACCACAGAGGGCTTCTCTCTTTGTGTAAACCACTGTCTTTGCTGCCTTTGTAATTGATGGCCATGCAATGTAACTTCAAATGTGAGAGGACACTTCCTTCTTTGTGCAACTCATGCCTGTTTAACTAATGGCCTTGTAATGTAAGTTGAGCTCTGTAGGCTCCCTCAGCAGCACAAGATGTCACCCACCCTCCAATCATATGCACCAAATCTTTCTTTATGCCATCCCACTCGCTCTCCCTTTAAAAGCCTAGAAGTCCTGCTGGGTGGGGCACTGGCTCTTTTGGAGAAATTCTAGTCAGGTTACTGGTGTAATAAATTGACTCCTACACCTTTTTGGTTCCATTTAGCCTGTGTTTGGTCTGCTTTTAGCAACAACAACTTCTTGATTTGTTTGGCATTATAGTGGGCAAGCCAGTGCTAAGTATTTTTTAAATGGTATGTAAGCAAAGCTGAGCTTTAAATCTTCATTCGGGAATGTGTATTAAATCTTCATTTGGGAATGTGGAATTGGGTGTAAGATGGGTAGGGGTGAAAGTGGGTTTGGTTAAGTATATCCTTTATGGCGCTATGATCTTTCCTTTCCTTGAAAGTTTTTGAACAATGGCAAGATCCATTTTGTTGCATTTCCCCATTCTTGTTTTTAAAAGAAAAAAATGCCACTCCCTATAAATAGCTTGTTTTGGACTTTTACATTTGACTTAAAGATTGTTAAACACAAAAAAGTTAATTGTAATGCTTTAAAATTAACTTCATCCTCAGGATTTAGCTTTACTTCAGGCATTAGAAAGATAAACCCTATTCAGTTACATCAAGAACTTGCCACTACCATCAATTGGAAAGGGCTCACTCTATGCTGTTTCCTTCTGGTTCAGTTATTTATAAAAGCATTCGGCGCTCTCTCTCTTCCCTATGTTTTGTTCTTTGTGCAAACTTGTTACAATTTCCTCGGTCTCTACCTAGTCTGTAGTCTCATCGGAAAGTAGTAGCTGGAGATGTCTTCCCAACAGCAATGCTGATGATTCCGAAGCCACAACAACAGCGCCAGGGAATAGCTTCATTCAGGTTCTGGGAGTAAGGCTTACCACTGACCACTGAATTCCAAAACGTTTTAAAGAACCATTGAGTAGGGCAGAAGGCAACCACAGCTTTATTATTAGCTTATTTGTTTGTTACTGTTCATTTCTTTTCTTTTCTTTCTTTTTTTTTTGTGAGCAGAAATCCCATGCTAGGCCTAATTTCTGGCGTTGTGTCCAGGTTGAGCTTATGTTAATGCATCATTTATGCTTTTCCCAATGGAGTGTCAGTCTCACAATTGCTGCTTCCTGTTCTCTGACCATTGGCACAAATGTTCCACTGGTTGATGAACATACAGGCTGATTTCAAATTTTAGCTATTATAATGTTGCTACAAACATGCGCCAAGGTAATTCTTTCGTCCCTCCCTCCTTGAATCCTGTAAGACTTAATTGGTTATTTACTGAGACAATCTCACTTAAGTAAACTCAGCTCTAAACTGTGAATTGTGTGTTGCAAATCCGTAGTCAATCTGGCCCTTCTCCTGGGTGCACTAGACCAGGCAGTCACACCATATTCTCTAATAACCTGTCCAGCCTTCATATTGATTGCTGTTTTTGAGCCCAGTCAAAATTCTTTCATTAATAGATGCTCAGTGTATCTGATTCTTGTCTACCTCTGTGCTCCTGTTTGTGTAATTTATTTTTACTTATAATACTATTTTTAAGTTCTGCCTTTTTATTATCTGCAACTCCATTTATTCTTTAAGGTAAAACAATATGTAACTTAAGTTTTTCAACTGGAGTTCCATCCTTTCTCTGAGACCCATAGAAATCTCCATATTAGAGCACACTGGGTTCACTAGTTTGGAAGATATTTATATTTTAATTTGGAATTATTTATTTATTTGGGATTTTAAAAAATTGATGTGCAAGTTTATCTTTTGGCAGAATTGTACTCCCTTGTGTATATAAATACCACATTTACTTTATCCATCCATTGGTTGGTGAACATATAGGCTGATTTCAAATTTTAGCTATCATAATGTTGCTACAAACATGTGTCAAGTGCATATATCACTGTGATATGACTTTGGCTCTTTCAGAAAGACACTAAAAAAGGGAACAGCTCTAGACCCTAATGTTAGGTGAAATAAATCAGAAACACAAGCTTAAGCATTACACGGGTTCTCTTATATGAGAAGTCCAAATCATAAAGGAAGAGCAAAAGAAAAGATGGTGAAAAGTAGGGAAATGGATTTTGCTCCAATGGGACAGGGGTCAAAAGATGTGGGGAGGAAGGGGAGGGACAGGTGGTGATAAAGAATGAAGATGTGTCATATACATGACTGGGTCTAAACAAGGAATGTAAACACTATGTACTGCAAACATATGCTGATAACAAAAAGAAAAACTTTTTTTTTTTTAATGTATTTAGTACAAGGTCTACAGGGTCTCACTACACAGACCTTTCTGTTTTTCGGTTTCCCAAATGCTGGGATTACAAGTGTGCACCACCACACCCAGTCTTAGTCACTGTCTCAGCGTCCCCCAGTGTCAGGGCCAGCACTGCATGCCAGGTATAGAACCCTTAGCCCCGGGTCTGCCTAAGCAGGGGCTTTAATCCGCTAAGCTATCTGGCCAGCCTAGAAAAACATATCTGGCATGCAAAATTATGCATATTTAATGGGGTACCATGTGATGGATATACATTGTGTGCTATTCAGGGTAAGCCTGTCATTTTTTCTCAAATGTTTACCATTTCTTTATGGTGAAAACATTTCAAAACTCAATTTTTTAAATTAAACAGCACGTGATCATTTAAATAAAGACATTCAATAAAAATAAGTAAAGAAGAGAGATATGCAATGAGGAAACAGGTAACAAGTATTAGTATATAATATCTCATTGGTTCTAAGTACTTAGTCAAATTATTTAATTGATTCAGAACTTTTTCATTCATAAGACTAAAAATTCATTTAAATAAGATTTGGAGCTGATTAATTCCTGAGGTTTCTAAGTGCAAACATCTATGGATCTAGGAATGGCTAGCAATCGTGATTTATATCCAAGTCCACATCATACTTGTGAAGCCCTTATAATTGACTTTTGCTGGCAGGGCCATGAGCACAATAATCCATGAGGCCCACTGATGTTAGTTACTAATTTCCTGGTATAGCTTTTTCTTTTTCTTTTTCTATATTATCACTTGAAATTTTACCTTTTAGTCATTTAATTACAAAAATCATAGTAAAAGTTGCCATTTAAAGCCAACATCAATTTCACAGAAAATAGAAAGTTTCTATTTTATTGTTGGGTAAGTAGATAAGAAGTCCTTTTCCATCACATGGTAAAATGCTTTCACATATCTTTTTAATTTAAAGTGTATCTTTTCAAAATGGTCTCAATAAACTATGAACCCTATTTTCCTCTTTATATAACAACACTAGCTGTACTTTATGTATCTTGAAATAGTTTTTGAATTTCTTAGTAATATTTTTAATTTTTATTTGGTTAATATTTATATCTATTTATATGAGAAATTAAACTCATGACCTTCTACTTGCTTGGTAGGCACTTTGCCACAGCTATATCCCTGTCCCTTAGTATTTCTACATATTTCTATTGAACAAACAACTCTGACTACGTTGTCACTTACCTAGTAAGTATGACTTGCCTACCATATCTTGGGTCCATTTCACCGTATGCCAACACTCCCTATCCATTTTTACCACTACATTTTTCTTAGAATTTTAGTTCCTTTTCTGTTTAGCAATAGTGTCACTCTCTTGGAATTATTTTGTCAGTTTATCCAGTGCATAATAACCTAGATTCGCTTTAACATCTTGACTTATACCTGTCTGATTGGCTCTTAATGCTTCAAGCTTCCTTGAGCAAATTGCCTGGAACAGAAGCATGGTGACACATCTACTGGTCAAAGTGCTTTATGAAAGACACAATTTAGCTGTCATTAAAAAAATTAGTCTCTTCCCGGGGCTTGGTACAGGGCCAGTTTCAGACTTAGTGCTTGAAGAACATTTGTTGATTTGTGTTAGCTAAATTCCCATTTTGGTTTCATTTTGTTTTACAAAATCCATTTGCTAGAACAATCTGTTATTATGGCAATAGGTGCAGATTGCCATGGCAACAGGACAGGCATAGATTTCCTATTTTCATAAAGCGGAAACACTTGCCAAACAAGGCAGTTCGACTTGGGCTCTTACATTCTGTTCTCATTCTCCTATTTCATATTTAGCAGTAACTTAAGTCAGTTTATGAAACAAAGTGAGCTGATATCAAAGACTTACTTAGTTTCTTTGAGCAGGTGAAGGTATTTCTTGGCTGCTAGATCTTTCAATTGTAAATGAGCATTAAAGGCAACATTTTTGATAACTCACTTTTGATTTATGTAGATTTCCTTATGAAACACAGACAACCTGTTGGTCTATGTTCATCTCTAAGACCATGCTTAACATTTCTGTTGAGCTCCACCCTGCTGGCTGTTGTTGAATACCTCTCATCTTGGTCTTCTAAATGTGTACTGTTTCTAATGTCTTATCAATTATTGGCTGTATTTAAAATAAGTTTCTAAAAAAAGACAAGGAAAAAAATTAAGATTTTTGGAAGACAAGCATTAATATTCAGTTATTTGTCCAATCTTTCATAACTATGTCTGTTAATCTGAGCAACAGACTTGACATTAAAAATAGACAATAGAACAAAGATTGTTATTCAGCTATTCCTGTTTTAAAAATCTGTAGCATATGTATTGTTGTATGTTACCATGTTTCTATCATTTTTTATATTTGGTTTTGCTTCTGTTTTCACTCTTGAAAATAAAATAAAATTAAATTAAATTTAAACAAAAGACATTCATGGCCAGGAAAAATTGACTAATGCTGAAATCTGATTGCTATAAATGGGAAGCCAGTTGGGAGGGAAGGTAGGCTAAATGGTAGTAGACTAAGCAATATTCCTTAAAATGTCCATGTCCTCATTTAGGTAATATGTGATTATATTTTTTGTTGTTGTTGTTGTTTGTTTGTTTGTATTTTAGGGAAGGATCTGCAGGGTGTTCAGGGTCTCACTACTAGATGAGACTCGTAGTGATTCTCCTGTATATAGCCTCCCAAGAGCTGGGATTACAGGCCTATGCCACCACATCCAGTCTCAATAGCTGTCTCAGCACTACCCATGGGCAGGGCCAGCTTGGCCAGCCTGGGGATCTAACCCCTGGCCTCTGCACCTGCTTGCAGGTGCTTTAATCCACTGAGCTATTTGGCTGGCACAATATGTGACCATACTGAGTCATACAGAAAAAAGGAGTTAAGATTGCATATGGAGGTAAGGTTACTAGCCAGCTAACCTTATGAGGAGATTATCTTAAATAATTTGGTTTATCTCATTCTAAGAGCAATCACCCTAGCAAATAATTTAGGGAGGCAGAAGAAAACTGCCAGGAAAGTGACCAAGAAAAAACAGAATCCTGCCAATGCTAACTTTTAGTGCCCAAAGGACCCATTTTAGATTCCTAACCTCCAGGACTGGGATGATAAATTGGCATTGGCTGGAGGCTTGTATCTGACATAATGGCTTATAGCAGAAAACAAAATGCAATGGAGTATTTCTAAGCTCCACCACTGATCCAAAGCTGTCCCGGGACTCAAAAGAGGTTCAAGAGCTTGGTCTTTGCAGGATGAAGTGCACTCCTGTGGTTCTCTGAGGTTCACTGAGCAGACCTTCAAGCCTTGCTAGGAGCACACAGGGGGAAAGAAGCCTCAGTGAGCCTGGGACCTGGGGGGTTTGCTGGAGTAAGTACTGCTCTCACGCTATCTCCAGGAGTCCAGCTCCAGGGTGGTCTTGAACAGACGTTGCCTGATGTCAGGAAATCATAATCATTCGGTGTTGGAGCTATTGCAATGATCCCAAGTTCATATGCAGTAACACACACACACACACACACACACACACACACACACGAAAGGGAAGGAAGAGAAAGAAGGAAAGAGAGAGAGAGAGAGAGAGAGAGAGAGAGAGAGAGAGAGAGAGAGAGAGGAAAGGAAAGGAAGGCATCTAATACATAGAAAATAGACTTTTGGGCAATTTTGAGTGACTTTCTGGAGGACAAAGAGAACACTTCATTACCAAATTTAACCAAACTGTCAACACAATAAAGTAACATACCACATTTCCTTGTGGGAGTATGTCCCATTTAAGAGATTGGTTCTGCCTGTCATATTCACACAGTAAACAACACATAAGAGAGAAACATTTTGATTGTTTTTGTTTTTGGGAAATAGAGTAATTGTGGCATCAGAGAAGTTCAGAGTACTTCAGATTTGGTTCCAAATCTCTTGTAATAATGAAAAGCCCAAAACTCTCTACTGGCAATCACTTGCACCTTTATTTGTGGCCTCTAATGGTGACAGTAGAGCACAGCTATGTTCCTACTCATCCCACTCCTGAGCTTTTCTGATGAGACCTTTGTGCCACTTCAGGAAAGGTCCAGTCTACAGTTATATAAAACAGTCGCAAAATTATATTTACTTAGTTCCTATTTGGGGGAACAGGATTAATACAAATATCTGGGATTACAGGCGTGTGCCACCACACCTGGACTCAGTGACAAGCTCAGTACATCCTGGGGGCAGGGCTGGCACAACATGTGGTGATAGGGACTGAACCCTGGTCCCTGAGCTTGCCTAAGCAGGCACTTAGTCTGCTGAGCTATCTCGCTGGCCCCATCTGTGGAATTCTTATGTGTCCCCAATTTCTTTTATTTATGAAATTCAAAATAATCAAGTGACTCCCTCAAATAAAAAATAATTCAAATAACTACATGTTATTACAACTCATTGCTGCCAATATTAGCACAAGTTAACTGGATAGTGGATAAGTGGATGTGTAGGGATTCCAAACATTAGGTAGGCTGTACTCCCTTCTTTAATCCACAGGTTGTCTTCTTTGATTTTGGTGAGAATTTCATTATTCAGAGGAATATGTGCATATTCTGTGATTCTAGATACTTAGTATTATATCACAGAAATCATTTTGAGAAGGATTCTCCTGGAAAAGAAAGTAGAAATGAAATTCAAGGAATACCAAGTACACCTGAAAGACTAAGATACAAAGTCAATGTTTTTACTGTCACCATTTTTGCTCTGTTTTTTTTGAAAGAGGGTCTTTCCCTGAAGTCCAGGCTGGCTTTGAACTTGGAGCAATCCTTCTATCTCAGATTTTCAGTGCTGGGATAATGGGCATGTGCTATCATGTCCAGCTCATTGTCCCAAGTCGATAATTTAAATGGATTATATCAGAAAATTGTAAAGGTAGAAAAGGCCAATGCATTTCCAAGAGACACAGTGCTATTAGTGACTCCCTTCTCACCTGAGATACTCATTTTTCATATGATGGATTACTAGTATGCTGAATATTATATGGTCCCTTATTTCTATTTTTTTAGGGGTATAGAGATAGAACTCAGGACCTTGCATTTTCCAGGCAGATGACACTGAGCTATCTCCCCAGCCAATCCTTTATTTAAAGATATAATGTTTTCTAAAGCAAAAATTTTTGAAAGTTGATGTGTTGAGTGATTGAGTTATATACATATATAATTATCTATTATCTATATTTGAAGAGAGAGAGAGAGAGAGAGAGAGAGAGAGAGAGAGAGAGAGAACCAAAGCGACAGTACATTAAACATAGTGGTTCAATAAAATTGATCTCTTTTTTGGATACAGAGCAAGAATGGAGAAGGCATAACTAAACTTTGATTCTGGAACTTTTTTCCTTTAAATAATTAACCAACATTAACAGCAAACAATCTTTTTTTCCCAAACAAGAGATTTCAGGTTTTTTTTTTTTTAGTTTAAACTTCTGCTATACAAAGGACAGATTATTTTTTTAATGTATGTAGTACAGGGTCTGCAGGGTCTACAGAGTCTCACTACACAGATCAGACTCGAAGTGATTCTCCTGTTTTCAGCCTCCCAAGCACTGGGATTACAGGTGTGCACCACCATGCCCAGTCTTAATTGCAGTTTCAGTGTGCCACGGGGATGGGGCTGGCATGCCACTCTGGGGATTGAATTCTGGCCACTGAGTTCTGCCTAAGCAGGTGCTTTAGTCTGCTGAGCTATTTGGTCAGCCCAAGACAGATATTTTTGAAAAAAAAACTGTTAATACTTTTCAATTATGCTTTCATATCTCTATTTTCATCTTATTTTTAGTTGTTGCCAATTATGCTTTTAACACATTGACAAAATCATTTTGTTCCTTTTAAAAAATATTCTTTAGTGATTTTCCATTTTCTAAGGCTATATTGAGTTTGACACTTAAAGCATTTGGGGACCTGTTTCTAATCAGTGTCAACAAATTTTATTCCAATTACTTCGCCAAGCCAACTCAAACTTTGTAATTCTTACCAACAACATAACAAAATAGCTATGATTCTTCACTTCAGTCCACCTGGAATTAATTTTTGCTTTCTGGGTGGTGTTTCACCCATTCTTCTAGGTCCCAGCCCCTGAACTGTGCTGTGCTTCTCACAGATGCCTTGACTTTGGCAAGCCAGAGTTCTGGTCTTACTGCTACTTCTACTCTCCATGTTTATCAATTTTACTCCACATCACACTCATCTTTTGGGACGTTATCTGAACAGTATTTTTAGTAAAGTCTTCCCTGATGATTTCCCTATAAGTCACTTCTCTGAAATCTCCTTTCTTTGGAAGAACTGATAGGATTTCTTAACCAAGGAAAACACACATGTGGGAAACTGGGCTTTTAATAATCCAAGTAAGTTTAAGGCTGATGCATCAGCAACTAACCCTACGAAGATCTACAAATGTATATGAAATTAAATCATAAACTGGAATGGACTGTATAGAATAATTCATGCTAGGAAAGACCCTCTCAAAAACTGATAAGCAGTCATATTTATGATACCATGAAAACTAAAAATGGGGGCCCGGGAGATGGCTCAGTACAATAAGTGCTTCCCTGGCAAGCTCAGGGGTCTGAGTTCAATTCCCAGTTCAGCCAAAAAAAAAAAAAGAAAAAGAAAAAGAAAAATTTTAGTTATTACTAACTTATATCAGTCTTAACACTGGAAAACCAGTGCTTGCTTCGGGCATGTACTTATATTCAATATGGCTAAACTGGATGCATTGGCATGCAGATCAATAAACCTGTATTTTGTTTATTTTTTAAAGAGAACAAAAATTAGTTTAAAAAATGCACAGTTTCATAAAAATTAATAGGAATTCAACAATGGTTGTCATATTTCATATTGCTTTTCCCTGAATTTGTATGCTTAGGTAAAAGTAGCAAAGATACACGTATGTTAGATTTTTAGTTATATTTTAAAATGAATTAATCTGCGATTAATACTAAGTTGCAAGCCATGGTCATAGGAATATTTTATTTTGGTTTGATTCTTAGCAACTCTAGCAATTACAAAATTTGGAATTTCCCTTTCACAGATATTCCAGTAACAGGATTTAACTCCCTAACTGTTTTAGAGTGTCCTCTTCCAGTAATGTAAGAGGGGGAGGGTGGCACTGAGCCTCACCCTTGCAGCAGGAGGATTTTATCACAAGGGAATGCAAAATCCAAAAGAATGGATGGCCAGTAGCCACAGTGACCTGTTGTGGTGTGTGCATGTGAGTGTGTGCGTGCGTGTGTGTGTGTGTGTGTGTGTGTGTGTGTGTGTGTGAGCTACCCTACTAACTTGAAAGCAAATCAAAGAATGCAGTTGCCACGGCAATCCCTGGGGCTTGGAAAGGAGGTCTGATCACGAATGAAAATCTAGCTTTTGCCGGCTCCTGGACTTTCAGGCTGTGATTCAAAAGAAAGGTGCACATAGGCTCTTGTAGCTCTTTAAATCATGGCTGGATCTTCTGGTTTTCCTGTAATCTATCCCCACCCTTCATAGGGTTTTTTTCTTGACTGCAGTTGTGGCAGTTGTCAGCTTTTTATCCAATATCAGCTGTACAAACAAGCGGGATTCTAGCAATGACTTACATCTGTGATACAGTCGAGTGAATCAGTTACCGGCTGCAAAAATGGCTCCTGAGGGACAGAGAGATGGCTCGGTGGAATAAGGGCTTCCCTGGCAAGCGCAAGGGCCTGAGTACAATCCCGGGTTCCGGAAAAACAAACAAATAAACAAACAAATTAACAAAAAACCAAAAACCTCCTGAAGGGCCTGCACACCTATCGCCCCCTGGTGGTTAGAGAAAGTAGCAAATGGAAAATGAACTGGCTTCAGGGATGGTTGTGCTGCATGGGACTAAGAGAGGGTAGGAAATTTGTTTCACAGTTTTTTTTTTTTTTTTTTTTTTTTTTTTCCAACTTGAAAGAGTTCATCATCTCTTCGGAAAGATTTATCCACAGAATGTGAGCCTGGCAGCACACGCGTGGAATCTCAGCTCTTTGGGAGGTTGAGGCAGGAGCATTGAAAATTGGAGCACACCTTGGACTGCCTAGTGAGACCTTGTCACAAGAATATAATAATGATAATGACTTATAAAAAAGAGCGGTGGCTGAAGCTGAGTGTGAAGGCTTTGGGGTTAGATCAATCCCTAGCAGAGGCTGCGTTGCTGGCTACTACATATGTTTTACTTCTCCGTTGCCGAAAGGAATCCATAACTAAAGGAACATAGGTCACATGCACGTTGCCAAATAGAGGAGAAGAAATAATTGAGTATATTTCGAAGAAAATGTAAGTGATGGATTTTGGAATTTCTCTTATTTCTTTGTTCTGTCCTCATGTGACTTTCACCCTGCTTGATTTTGGTGGCTTGATGGAGAATTTTTTTCTTTCAAAGTATTTCATTTTCTAAACTGTATTTTTTAAAAAAACCTGTTATTCACTTATTTATTTGATACAGGGTCTCACTACACAGTTTGAACTCATATTGTCTCTGCCTCCCTAGTGCTAGAATTACAGGCATGTACCACCATGCCTTGTTTTGGGGGCCAGCACAGCATGGGTCCAGCACTACTCGTGGCAGTGGGAATTGAACCCGGGTCCTTGAGCTTGCCAGGCAGACGCTTAGACCACTGAACTATCTCCCTAGCCTGAAACCATGTATTTCTTAATTGTATACATTTGTGTTACAAAACACAGTGTTCTGGTAGACTTAGTGAAACCGTTATTACAGGCAAATTAATGTATTCATCTCCTGTTTTTAATATAATCAAAACCCACTGACTTGGCAGATTTCCTGCACACAATACAGTACAGTACTATTAATTATACTTACCATGCACACATGTCTTATTTATCCTAGCTACAGGTTCTACCATTAGACCTGGATTACCCTATTTTCCATTCTTGAGATCTCTTTTTATTAGTTTTTATATATTCAGGTTTTAAAAGTTTAACATATTAGGGAGGTCATGTGGTGTTTTTAGTTTTGTGCCTGTTTTTTTTTCTCTCTCTTATGGTCTTGCTTTATTGAGGTAAAATTGACAAAGCTTGTTGTCTAATGAGTATTCAAAGTTAAAGCAACCTCATGAAGCTTGTAATAGGTCTCTCGGTTGATCTCTGCACTGTCTTGTGTGGACTGACATGGGTTAAAATAGCATATCAAGACATATTTTCATTTATTTATTTTTTTGCACAACCAGGGATTGAACTTAGGCCCTTGCACTTGCCAGGCAAGCACTTAACTCTACTAAGCTATCTCCCTGGGCCCCATATCAAGATTTAGATAACTAAACTTGAGGTCTACTGCTCAATCAACTTGGTTTATAGGCAAGAGAGATCCAACAAGCACTGCAGATTCTTCCAAAGAGGAGGTGACATTAGTTCTATAAGCACAGAAAGCAGGCCTACACTTAGGATAGCAGAAACTATATTGTATGAGTCACAAATTACCAAAATGTATGCAAGAAGATATAGATAATGAGAATAAATCCACAGCCATTATAGAAATTGTAATCATAAAACAAAAATCTTCTCATAGATTCTAACTCTAAGCCCAGTAGCAAGGAAAAAATGTAATGTTCATTGAATTTTACCTTTTTAATCTATAAAGCAGTATTTATAAATTATCCCACATCCTCACAGAACTTCACTGCAATGAGAGAGTGCATGAGAATGTGTTTATGTCAATACGAGTTCAGTATAAGTGAGAGGAAATCAGGAACGGAAAAACTTGCCAATTTGCACAACATTGTGGTGCAAGTGAAGCCAAAAGCCTGAGGTAGTGTTGCACAGTGCTTACTGATGGAACACTTTCAGAGAAACATTGATACTTGACCTGTTCATTGTGTGAATGTTATATAGTACATGTACATTAACTAATAGCTACATCACCTCATGATGGGATCCTATGGAGCCAGCCTTGTATATATGGCTCATCATTGACCAAATTTCCAGTATGCATTGCCTAGTTTATGTACTACTAACGACATAACAGAACTATGGTTTTTGTTTATTTATTTTTTGCTTCAATAAAGAGGTTATTTCTACACATAATTCCTTAGTATGTAGAAGGTGTTAGATGTCATGCCATACTCTAAAGTTCATGTGAAATACAGACTTGTGCCTACTTCATAGGAGTGAAGCAAGGAATAACAGAATGAATTTTGCTTTTCATCCATAAGAAGCAAGTGGCTCAAGAGCACAAGAGAGCAAATCGGACACCATTGTGGATGGACCTGCCAGAGTTTGTTGTGCACACAAATGGAACTGATTTTAGTTCAATAACAGAAAAGGAGCTAAAGACATCATTTATGGATCGTGATATAAACTATGAATAATTTATATCCAATGTGAGTAGGTTTATCCTAATTTGAATATATCCCCTTGAAATGGAAGACTTTTTTTTTTAAAGTATTTGCTATGGGGTCTTACTATGAAGCTCCGACTCCTAGTGATTCTCCTGTTTTCAGTCTCCCCAGGTCTGGGATTAGAGGCTTGTGCCACAATATCCTGGTATTTGTGGCCAGCTCAGCACACTTGGAGGTGGGTCTGATGGGGCACGAGGTACTGGGAATTGAACCCTAGGCCCTGAGCTTGCCTAAGCATGTGCTTAGTCCTCTGAACTATCTCGCCAGCCAAAAATTTAAGTGTTCATATGAACATGAACCATGATACAATTAAAGTCTAAGGTGTCTATGACTAAGACCAAATTATATTTCCTTAATTATGAAGCCAGCATTTTTAAAGAATTTTATAAAGATAACATAGCTTCATCATAATCTCACAGCTCCTGGCCTCCAGAGAGCTCAATCAAAACACTGAGATTTCGTTTTTGCAGTGCAGGCCTTGAAGGCAAGCTCTGGGTCTCAGAGTCTAGCTCATTCTGAGTCTCAGCAAATACGAGAGTTGAGACTGCATGGGACACAAAATGGCTGGTAGATTGTGGGAAGTTTAATTTTAATAATGTGTTAAAAAATTCAAATCACAAAAAAGAGAAGCCTTGAGTGATTCCATTGGTTCTAGGCAGAGATGAAAATACCAAAGCAGTTATGACATCTGTAAGATTTCTATTATTCCATCCTGGCCAAGGGAAGTTCTGCTATTTAATTACTGTGTCCCTTCAGTAGGATCTTACCATTTGTGCATATATGTTTATGTGTTTACTGTACTCAGCATCAGTTTTGGCTGATGCTTCCTCATGCTATCTGTCCTGTATGGCTCACTGTAAGGTCCCCCATGCCTGACCTGCAGCCTGCCATTTCAATAAATTTGGTTGTTGCTATCTACTTTGCATTTATTAATTTTTGTTCATTCATAAAATATGGGTTCAGTGGTTTCAGAATCGTTAAGCTACGCCTGTGTGGGAAATGACTCATATCAACAACTGTATCAACTGAAGTACCTGATTATATAGTGCATTTTTGTCCTTCATCCTACAACTTTTACTCATTTACAAACTTTCTTAGGTCAACACCGGTCACACTCAGCCCTTTTGATGAGGCTATGCCACAAAGCGTCCTGAAAACTCTGAAGAGCAATTTCCACTCATATTTACACATAATGAACTAGCTCTCCAAGACTTACATGGAAGGAATAGATTTAAATATTTCAGAAATAATTTTTATATGAAAAGTTGTTGTCACAAAGGCCAGTTAGGAATTATGCCTGCTGGTTTTTAATTTCTAGTCTAATGACTACTACTACCTCAAAATAGACAGAAAATTGTACATGAGAGAGCTAATGAGAATGTTGACAAAAAAAAATCCCTGGTGAAAGATCTTGTAAAAAACAAAAATCCCTGGAGATCTTGTGCATATATTTGTCATCACTCTTATATTTGAAAACTGCAAAAAATGACATCATATTGTCCCCATAGGCTTCATAAAGAAACTGAGAGGCACTGTGGCATTCAACTGATAATATGTCTATCAGCTACTCAGGGTTTGAAATCCGCCTTTCAACATATGAGGTAAAAGACTGCTAAGGACTCTGATTTGAATTCACACCACAATGTCATCAAAAGATGTGCGCCTTAAAGAACAGCTACTCGAAGTTTATGATGATGCAGATGGAGGTTGTCAAGCAGAAAAAGTATCTGAATTGCATCTTTCAATCTCAGAAAATGGAAGATTTTCATGATGACATCGCAAGATGTCCTAGAGCTACCTGAAAAGCCTTACTCATAATTTTCCAGACCATGTTTGGAGAAATAATATTTTCTTTTTCATAATTTAATAAGTGACTATAAGGCAAAACATTCCAATGAATATAGCTTTGCTCTCTTAGCGTACAACATCAGTCTTTGTATTACTAATCATGCTGAAAGAAGGTATACATTAATTTTCTCTAAACCCTCATCTTCCTGGGTAATTATAGTTTATATCCCCCCGATACCATATCATGCATCCCCGTACCATTATCAGAATTAAGCACAACTCATTAGATGCAGTTTATTTTGTGGGTTTATAACATCTTTTATTTTGGACACATCTTGGTGTTTTTCTCTGGATCTATGTCTCCTGAACATAAAACACTGTTAAGTCAGTGCTTCATGAACTTACCTTATCTCTACTTTTTCTTCCAGATTTAAGCTGTTCTGAAAAACACTCACAGTCCTCCTTTCTAAGCTGGAACTGTAACAGCTGCCTCCCTGTGTGCCCTGGACAAGCAAGGTATTTATCACATTACCCAGTCTTCTCTCTGTCCCCTTAAGGAGGGTGACACTGTGGAAAGCAGGAATTCTACGTTATTTATCACTTTCTTCTCAACACACACAGGAAACTATTTGCTTACCACTGTCAAAAACTGACTTTAGTATCAGTCCATATGCAACTAAAAGCGTACTTTCTTGGCTCACTATCATTGTACGGATGATGCTTGCTAGTATTTTCTTTCTCTTCTTTTCCTTTTTTCTTTTTTTTTTTTTTGCAGTACTGGGGATTGAATTCAGGGCCCAGTGCTTGCCAGGCAAGCACTTACTCTACTGAGCTGTCTCCTCAGGCCCTGCCACTATTTTCTATAAATTTCATAATTCCTTTTTTGTCTTAAAGAGAAAAATACAATAACAGTGATATAGAAATTCAAAACAAGATGGTAGGAAATTAACAACAGTTATTATATTACATATATTAAATTAGTAATGTCAATAAAATTATGGAAAAAAATAAAAAATAAAATAAAAAATACGAAAAAAATTAGTAAAATAATTGTACAATTCAGTTGATTTCTACTAGTCCATGGTTTCTTTTTCTCACATAACCTAATTTCTTCATAGTATGCATAGCTTAATAGAAAGTCTTTCAGTCTTTTACTACTAAGTATTATTTTAGGGTGTGTTTGTATTTTATATGCTACCACTATCTAAAGTATCATTACATTTTCTTCTCTGCAGAGTAGACAGGATTACAATTAAGACCAAGAAATCTTCAGGGACAATCAATCAAAGTTATTCTAACAGTTTTTTTGGGTGTTCACCAACTGAAGTGCCAATAATAACCATGCAAATACTAGGAATCACAGGTAGGATTAAAATTTGATGTTTACTGACATGTCCCATCTGTCTAGGGCCCCAAGGTCATTGACAGCCAACAAAAAAGAGAACCTGGAAGAGACCTACAAATACCTGGTTAAAAAGACTAGAGTTACATACTTCATCGTTTCATGAGATAGTAAATGCCTGCATTGAAAATTTGTGTTCATTCTAAATAGAATTCACAAAGGAAAATGCGAGTGGTAAACCATTCCACAGTCACTGATTTCACCCTTGCTGGCTTAACGGAGAAGCCAGAGCTCCAGCTGCCCCTCTTGTTCCTCTTCCTGGGAATTTACGTGTTCACAGCAGTGGGCAACCTGGGCATGATCACCCTGATTTGGCTCAGTTCTCACCTGCACATCCCCATGTACTATCTCCTCAGCAGTCTGTCCTTCATTGACCTCTGTCAGTCTACTGTCATCATCCCCAAAATGCTGGTCAGCTTTGTGACAGAGAAGAATGTCATCTCCTTCTCAGAATGCATGGCTCAGTTCTACTTATTCAGTGCATTTGCCATCTCAGAGTGTCACATGTTGGCTGCCATGGCGTATGACCGCTATGTTGCCATCTGTAAGCCTTTGCTTTACCATGCTACCATGTCTTCTCAAGTCTGTTGCTTGATGGTGGCTGCGGTGTATGGCATGGGTTTAGTTGGTGCCACAGCTCATACCATCTGCTTGCTGAGAGTGCTTTTCTGCAAGGCAGATGTAATAAATCATTACTTCTGTGATCTTTTACCACTACTGGAACTCTCCTGCTCCAGTACTTTTATCAATGAGGTGGTGACACTGTGCTTCAGTGCATTTAATATTTTTCTCCCAACTCTCACTATCCTTATCTCCTACATCTTCATCATAGCCAGCATCCTCCGCATCCGCTCCACTGCCAGCAGGTCCAAAGCCTTCCACACCTGCAGCTCTCATGTCTTGGCTGTGGCTGTCTTCTTTGGCTCTCTATCATTCATGTATCTGCAGCCCACATCAGTCAGTTCCATGGACCAAGGGAAAGTGTCCTCTGTGTTTTATACTACTGTGGTGCCCATGCTGAACCCTCTGATTTATAGCCTGAGGAATAAGGATGTCAAAATTGCCCTAAACAAGATCCTTGAAAAGTTTCTTATGAAATAGAATATTTGCTTCAGTGAAAATTTATAATTTCCATTATTTATAAGAAAAAAGTCTAAGGTTATCAGTTTGTGTCCATAGATCATGAGGTTATTACTATTGTATGATTATTTAGAAGAAAAGTGTGAAGGGTATCACCTCTAAACATTTAAAACATTCTTCATACAGTTGTGTATATTTTATATGTTGGGAACACAGGTTTTTTTAAGGCCAGATTCATGTACCTTAATTCCTGGAATATCTACAGTAGTATATATTCCTGTACCCTTAAACACCTAAAATGTTAAACTAGATTAATTGGCAAATATTTCTGAAAGCACAGTCCTTGAAATAAATAAATTTAAGCAATTGGGAGACATGAAATATGACTCCTAAGTCTTACTATGTAGTCCTATATTAAGGAATATGGAGGCATGTGAAGGGCAATAAACTTGTTCCTCATCACATAGAGTTAGGGATAGAGTAGATGGTATTTACAAGAGTCAATGGAGGGCATATTTAGCATATTTTACAATAATCTTTCCTTCACAGTTTTAAGGTTATGCTATCACCACTACTTCCTAATAATTCTCTAAATACTTTTCCTTACTCCACAAATATCATGCTTTTTTCCTACCCACGTTATAGTATTTCTGATTTAGAAGTGACATTCTTATATTGATAACTCCAAATAGCACTGTGCCATTCTTTACCGTTCTTTATTAGGTTGTGTGTTGTTACCTAACGTACAGCACAAGCCTTTTTCCTTCCTCATTTCCTCCTCTCAATTCCCCTCTTTTCTTTTCTTCCTCCCTCCCTCCTTTCTTTTCCCCCTTCCTTCTTTTTTCCTTCCTTCCACTCCTTATTCCCCTATTTTCTCTTCTTTCTTCTCCTGCTTTTCCTTCTACCTTTTTTTTTTCTTTTTGTAGCACTCAGATTGAAATGGAATGCTGCCCATGCTAGGCAAATGCTCTACTATTGAGCTAATTCTCCAGTCCTTTTTATTTGTTGATTTTGGTTTTCGTGTAGGTCTTGCTAAGCTGCCCATGCTTGCCTTGAACTTGGAGTTCTCCTCTTGGACTATGAGTGAGACGAGAACACAGCTTTTTGCCCCTCCACTCAGCTTCCTCTTTCTCCTCCTTTTCTTCCTCTTCCACATCTCTTCTCTTCCTTTCCCTTCTTCTTTTTGTTCTTCTTTCATTTCTTTTTTTTGCTTCTCCTCCTCTTCTTCTCCTTCTTCATCCTACTTCTCATCCTTCTTCCTCTTTTTCCCCAAATTCCCCTATTTCTCATCATTTTTGTGATACTGCAGATTGAACCCAGAGTCTCACTCTACCACTAAGACAATTACTCTAAAACCAAGCCACATCCAAGAACATTTATCCATCTTTAATACAACATGAGATTTTTGAACTAAGTTGCATTTTTTAAATAACCTGTTCTTTCTAATGGACATATAACAGTTCTTGTTTTGTCCTACATTTGTCATCATATATGTTGCCTTTGTCTTATTCTACAAATCCAGAACATGCAAGAGACAGAGAGAGGAAGCTTTGTATTCATTGAAAACTGGAAGAATAACTTGGTTCTTGTATTTTAGATGATGATTTCTTATTTTCATTCTCTATGTCATTATCCTACAAAAAATCTTTGTGTGTGTATCTTTCCATGTATAGGTAAAAATTATGTGCTGCATATTTGTGAACATTATAATGTACGACACATATGCCATGTGGATATTGAACTGATATTGCTTATGTATGTTTTATAAGATTTATGTGTATAATTTTTTCCTTACTCTAGGCATTAAATGTAGAACACATAGAAAATTTCCATTCTGCTCAATAACTAAAATAACTATAAATGAAGTTTTCAAATCTTTATACATGTACTAAACTTGCTTAAAACATTTAGAAGAGTAAAGTATCTGAAATATCTCTAGTATTTTGAGAGATACTTAAAGATACAGTATTAAAGTATTAGTGTGATGTAAATAGATTTTAAAATGCACAAGGACCTCTACTAGAAAAATATAAACAAATTTAAAGAATCAGAGCTATTATATAAGAAAAAAGACAAATATGTAGGACCTATATAATACTATTAGACAAAGACACATGTCATTAAAGTTTTTTCATAATTGAACACAAAAGATCAAATATATTTTATCTCTAGTCACTGTGACACATTAAAATTATGTCCTCATATGGAGTTCATCTTTCATCTGTATGATACAACTATGAATTAATTTGCAACAGAAAAGTTTCTCATTTTCAGATGCTATCTGGATAAGATGCTGGACTTTTCATCCTCTGTATTCATTAAGATTAATCTTGATTGTGTATACCAAGGTTGTACACACACACACACACACACACACACACACACGCACGGTGCTACACATATATCTTTCTTTCAAATTGTTGCTCTACTGTACTACATGTAGCTTTCATCTTTCTTCTCAAAAAATGGTTCCATATTACTCTTCCATATCTATCAGCTTGATATCAGCTCAACATATAAGGATGGAGACTGCAGTGTCCCTTGACTAGAGAAACTTCTATATGTGTCCTGTTTAGGACTTTTGTCACATAGATAAACTTAATTGCATAGCAACTTGAGATATTGCATGGTGACTCTGTATGACTGTGTTTCTATCTTAGACACAGGACAATTTTTGCTGAGGAGTAAATGGAGAATGAATGAATATCAGAAAGAACTAGTAGATTCTTCCATATGTTCTAATATTTAGTAAGTCATAAATGACTCAATGTTATTGTCTCTAGAATTTAATATTTGGATTTAGCATTGTACCTAAGAATGATGATGCTGTATGTGATTAAAATGAAACTTGTAATGTATAAAGGAAATGTGAGATATTTTAATAACTGAGAAGAGATACTAGGAAGGTCAATGTCATATTCGATGGAGAAATCTTTATAATATCGCCACAATTTTAGATTCATAACTATGGTCTTTATCCTCACTGCCTTCCTATCTGAAGAACCCTCTTGTCATCATTCTACTTTTCTTAGTCCTATAAAATGTTCAATAACAAACAGAAATTTTTCATTCTCATGAATTTCACACCTCTCCAAGTTCTAATCTGACACACGTTTGATTCATCACAAAAATAATAATGATGTCTCTTTTGGTATTGTTTGTTAACGATGAGTATTTAGGGATAACACTTGCACAAAATTATTAAATGTTTGAGAATAAAAATTTCATCTTTCCTGGTAACATATTTCTAGTTCCATGGCATAATCATTATTCACGAACATTTTTTCTAGGATTAATGACTTATTCTGTTATGTGTTTCATCCTTTAAAACTTAAATGGCAGAGAGGAAAGCAGGCTCAAAATGAAATGGCAGAGATACACAGCATGGTTTGTTCCTTTAGACAATGGAAACCAAGTGACACATGTGTAACCGCTATAGGATATAATTGCCTGAGGGTGAACAATGTAAATATACAGAACAGAAATAAAACTTGGTTAACATTAGAGATCAGGAAAGATAACAGAACAAAGAAGCAGAATATCCCAGCATACGGTGCCTAGCACATTGGTTGGATCAAAGGGATTCTCAACTCTCTGACAAAGAACAAGAGAAAGAGTCATAGTATAGTGCCAAAGCCTACACTCTTCAGACAAATAGGTGACCTAGAATCTGTGCAAGCACTCACTCTAGAGAAGTCATTCATTGTTTTTCTGTCAGCCAACTCTGAAGCAGAGTAGGAACCATCTTTAGAAGTGTTCTACTATTGGAACCTGAACTGCTCTCAGGGTCTGAAAGCCCAGAATAAATACATATACCAGGGTCACTCTGCAGAATTGATTTGCAAGTTCCAGTCACACAAAGCAATTGTGGCAGGGAGAGTGTCTGACAGAAACCTTCAGATGCTTTAGACTGCTGAGCTATCTCACCAGCTCCTCTCTTTGTACTTCTAATTCCAACCAAATGGCAAACACAGTAATATCATCATTTTAAACACTGTAAGAAACCATGTGTTCCTAATTTCACAAGACCGGCAATGCAGAATTCTGATATGTTTCATGTTGGTGAGGGAATGCACAATCAGCAGGTCAAGCTGGATAGGTGTGGTACTCTTTAGCAGGGGGTGAGGTTGTCTAGTTAGGATAATAATATGGTTTTTCTAATTATAGCCTAAGATCTAGCCAATTAAAATGATTTCAACAAGGTGTTCCCTAAAAAATGACCATGCTTGGAATTCATTCTGTAGAAAAACTTACTGGAGTTTGCTTGGAAGAAAGAATGACAAAGAATTAAAGAATTTATTGATTGGAGAGTGTTTAATGAGTGCTAAAAAGACTTCAAGATGGGGCTGTTGTGATTTCCTGGAGGTTTCTGCTGCCCTCAGGAGTTTATGTTGTGAGCTGTGGGGACTGTGATGACAAAGGGAGAAGACACAGTGAACTCAGTGATCCTGAACTTCATGACATGAAGACCCACTAAAACTTTTCTGACCATCTTGGCAAGGAGAAAATTTAACTCCTTTTTCTCACCTTTATATTATTATTATTATTATTATTATTATTATTATTATTATTATTATTTTATCATATTTTTTCTTAAGATCATTTTGATTTTTTTTCTTTCCTTTTATATATATTTCATATATTAATTTCAATCTTGATCTTTCTTCACTTTAAAAAGTAGCCATTTATAGTTGTAAAAACTATTACACTATCTTTTATTTTTTATTCTGGTGCTATTGGATTGGGTCCATGACCTCATCCACATTTTGCAGATTCTCTACCTCTGAGCTATCCTTTGAGCTCAGCTGGGAAGATGTAAGTCCAATTCTAGACATAACACCATCCCACTCAAAACTTGGCAGACACTTCTTAAATAAAAGAAGGAGCACAAGTTCACAGATTTTTTAAACATCTGAAAATGGGCACAGGTGGTGGTTCCTGGGTAGGTGTTTCCACAATTGAAGCCAGAGAGAAAAGCATAACAATCGATGACAGCACACCTTTACAGATTGGCTGAAGTTGCAACTGGTGGATTGCATAGAGCTGATAAATATGAATGTGACTCACATAGAAGGTACCTGTGATTTTTAGCCCTCACCCCTACACTTGGAGTAATTAGATCTGAACCAGTTTCTAATCAGAGAAAAAGAGCTTTTCATCCATGAGCAAGACCAGCAGCCATGCACAGATTTTTCAGGTAACAGAACTATAGTTGACAGAGCTATCAAAAACCTTAATTTCTGCAAGGAAGAAGGCTTTCACTCCCATAATAGAAATAATCACAGCGGGTACATTCTGCATACACTGCTACCTACACCAAAATGGCCAGATGAAGAAAAATGTCTTCACTTTTCCATCTCTTGCAGGAACAGTGTGTCTTTTGACTCCTGTATTTTATACTCTGAGCTCACCCCCATGAATCACAAGTGAAGATGCTATAAAAATGGAAATAAACTCATTATACAACAAATCAATACCCCCAAATATAAATGAGCAAAGATAACTACATCCGATAAAGACAGTCATGTGAAAGTGAAGCAAGCAGATACCAGATGTGAAGATCTCAACTTAGCAACAGTAGATAAATATAAGACAAGAAATAGGGAATCACCTAAAGCTACCTCTATAGGAATAGATTCAAATAGATTTATTCCTACCTCTATAGGAATAAAGATATCAAAATGAATGAAGTACCAAATAATGAATTCAAAACAATAATTTTTAAAAGCACGTGGAAGTCTAAGAGAAGATAAATAAGTATGGATTGAATGAAAGAAAAAAAATGCAGGGTGTGAATGAGAAATTAAGTAAAGATAAAGATTCTGACAAGAAGTCTATATGGAAGTGAGTGAGATGACCGAGGGCCTGCCAGATCCTGAGCAGATCCGGAGCGCAGGCCCAGCGAGTGAGTGAGATGA
>NW_004524656.1:548828-551744 GCF_000260255.1 Octodon degus | reverse complement strand
TTGACTTTTAAAAAGGAGGTTTGCACCTATGTTATTTACTTATTTATTTCTTGCCTATATCTCGTAATATGAGAAACTACTTTGGCAGTAACAATACACAATGTATTAACTATTGTTACTTTCCTAAAATCTTGTTTTGAGATTTTGTACCATTGTTTTTATTTTTTTCTTTAAAATAAAAATAACTGATGCAAAAACAAAAACAAAAAAAAAAGAAAAAAAAGAAGTCTATATGTAGTTTTAAAAATAAGCAACATATGGTAAAATCGTTTCACCAAAGTGCATAAAGGATGCCCATAACATACACAAACATAGACAAATTAATAAGAAATACATAAAAATGGTAAAATAGATACAGAAAAAAACCAACAGAAACAGAAGCAAACAACAAATGTCAACCAAAGTGCAAGTCCAAAGGCTTAACTTCTCCAAATTATTGATGCAAAAAAACATGTCATGTAACTGTTTCTTTTAAGCATGTGAGCCTTAAGGTAGTAAGAAGGGCTAATGTTGCTCACATGGAGCCTGTGGTGAGATTCTGGACACAGATTTCCCTTGCTTCTTGGTAGGTCTCTTGGGGAGCAGTCATCATCAGTGGCTGTTTCTCTCTGAGCAAATGAAAATTTACTAGACAATATGAAATGTTAACTCTCAGATATATTTCCTGACCAGAATTCCAGTAAGTACAATTTACATAAAATTTGCACCTCATACATGTTCAATGAGTATAACTGCAATGTATAGGAACTACTGGAAGAAAAATACTATTTGTATTAACCCTTAGAAATGAAAAAAAAAAGAAATTTGAAAAATATGTCTATAATTTTAATGTATCACTCTACAGTAAGGAAGAGGATTTAAATACATACATATTTTCATATTAAATTTTTAATGTTGTTCAAAAAATAAAGAAACCAAATAAATAACTTGAAAATATAAAACTCATAAGTTAGATGAAGACCACAATTGAAAATGCCAACAACATATTAAAACAAGAAGAGTAAAGAATATTGCAGCTTGAAGATAATTCCATCAAAATAATCACACTCAGCAGTAATAAAACAATACAAAAGATTGAAGTGAGCATACAAGGTCTCTGGGACATGATTAGAAGATTAATGAGCCATATAATGAATGTACTGAAGATGTGAGCTACATGCCAAAAGCATAGAAAATATGCTCAGGGAAATAATAGCAGAGTGTCCTAAATCTTGGGATATGTATGATCATCCATATGCAAGAGGCATTTAGAATTCAAAATTGATATGACTAGAAGGGAGCCTCTCCAGCACCTACTACGCTAATTTTCCAAAAAGCATAGGAAAAAGAAAAAGAATTACAAGCTGTAAGAGAGATGCATCAATTAACATGTTAAGTGCACACCAATAAGACTAACAGTAGATATTTTAAAATCATAAAATATCATTGATGGAATGACATAGAATCCTGAGGCAAAATATTTATCAATTAAGAATACTATACCCATTGAGCTTATTCTTCATAATTAAAGGAGAGATAAAGAGCTTTGAAAATAAGCATAAACCAAAGGACTCCATGAACATTATATAACTCACATAAGTAAATTCCATGCCCAGAAGAAAAAGAACAACAAACAAATCAACAGAAGCTGTTGAGAATATATCCCATTGGAAGAAGACACATGTAAATGATAAACAGGAATAAAACATTAATATCATAAATTATCAGAGTTTTTAAACAAATAAGAAAAGAAGAGATGAACAGAGAAAATAAATCAAAATAATATGTGATTATAAACCAAAAAATAATCAGTTAAAAGACAAAGATAATCAATAAAATTATTCCAATAATGACTTCTAATAACACCCCCAATGATGATTCTGAGCATGAATGGTCTTAATTACCTAGTTTAAAAACATAGTCTGCTGACTGGATTAAAAAATATAAGACCTACTCATATCTTGCAATAAGAAAACTTAGCTACAAAGCTAATGTAAAAATGAAAAGATGGTAAATATCTCAAGCAAATGGAATCTAAAAGTGAACAAGAGTAGCTTAATTCTTGCCCAACAAAACTGACTTTAAAAACCTATTTGGAAGAACCCAGCAGACACCAACAATGAGGCACCAGAAACTCAGAGGAACTAGCCTACAGAGACAGATGCAGATACACAACCCATTATTCAGCAGAGACCAGCACAGAGGTGTATGGAAATCTGGGTTATTAGCCTGACTGGTTGAATCCAGATATCCAGCCCACTCTCTAGTGGGACTGGCACGAAGGTGTCCAGAATCCTGGTTAGCTAACTAGGCCAGAGGAATCCAGGTGCTGGATCCATCACACTATATGACGGGAAGCACCTTGAGCCTGATAACTGTCTTTGCCAGAGGGACACAAGGTAAGTGCATTTTAATAAGAAGAAATATTTTGTATACAAACTCCCAATTTACAATCTGTTTTGTTATATAACTCTCATCTTTGCTTCTATGGTTTAAAGTACAAAATGATTAGTTACCAAAATTTGTCAGCTTCTAAATTTTGCTTGATGTTATTATTATTGTTAATAATATTACTGTAATTAGGATTTCATATCTCTCTTAACCACTTGTTATTCCCTTGGCAATAATATTGGGAAGCACTGGGGTAATAACTTTACCAAACCCTACACTGTAAGATAGAGGATGGTGGCAAACTCCCACTGTCAATCAATAGAGAAGGCAGGATCTCAGGACAAAAGCAGACCAAGAATCCCTGACATACAGAAGACATCCATGGAGAACAGACTCTTTCTAAAGTGACATTGATAATAGTGACATAGCTACCTACTATGAAATTTCACAGGGGCCAGCAGGATAGTTCAGCGGTCTAAAGCGCCTGCTTAGGCAAGCTTAGGCAAGTCTAGGGACTGCAGTTTGATCCCCGGCACCACATGCTGC
>NW_004524656.1:535266-539088 GCF_000260255.1 Octodon degus | reverse complement strand
TCTGGCCCACGCTGTGCCTGGGCTGGTACTGGTCCCGCCGGCGCAGGGTAGCAAGAAGCTCTCCACACACTCACCAGACCTGGGCTAGGACTGGGTCTACTAATTCATTTTTGGAGGAAAGTATTACACTGATATTAAAATATAGTTCTGGAATCATTAGCTATAGCCATTAGACAAGAGAGAAAAACAAAATGAGTAAGAATAGGTAAGGAAGAACTTAAACTATCAGTATTTGCAGATTACATGATACTCTACTTGGAAGATCCAAAGAACTCCACCAAGAAGCTACTAGAGTTAATATCAAAATTCAGTAGCATAGCGGGATACAAAGTAAATACCCAAAAGTCAGTAGCATTCCTCTACACAGATAACAAACACACTGAGAGTGAAATACCACTGAGAGCGAAAATCCCAACCAATAAAGAGAACTGTAGGCTAATCTGCCTCATAAACATAGGCCGAAATCTTGAATAAAATTAGCAAATAGAATACAGAAAATCATCATGAAGATTATGCACCATGACCTGTTGAAATTCATCCCAGGGATGTGAGGATGGTTTAACACACACAAATCTACACATGTGATACACCATATCAGCAGAACCCAAAACAAAAAACATATGCGCTTCTCAATAGACACAGAAAAACCTTCTGAGATTGTCTAACATTCATGATCAAAGCCCTACAGAAATTTGGAATACATGGCCCATAATAAAAGCCATCTTTGAAAAATGAAAATCCAACATCATTCTAAGTGGAGAGAAACTGAAAGATTTCACTCTAAAATCTGGTTCAAGGCAAAGATGTACACTTTAACCACTCCTATTCAATATAGTTCTGGAAACATTAGCCAGAGCAATTAGACAAGAGAGAGAAATAAAAGTAATAGGAATTATTCCTTTTGTAAGAAAAGAAAGAAGTTAGTCTATCATTACTTTCAGATTATATGATAATCTCCATGAAAAACCCAAGAAAGCTCCACTAAGTGACACCTAGAATAAATAAACAAATTCAGTAGCATAGCAGGATACAAAGTCAACACACAAAATCAATAGCGTTCCTCTACACAAACAACAAACTCACTGAGAGAGAAATTAGAGAAACAATACCCTTAACAATGCCATACAAAAACTGAAATACTTAGGAATTAATCTAACAAAGAAACTAAAAGATCTATGCAGTGAAAATTATAATACTCTGGAAAAAGACATTGAAGAGGATTTCAGAAAATGAAGAGATATTCCTTGATCCTGGTTAGAAAGAACCAACCTTGTGAAAATGGCCATACTACCAAAGTTGTTATGCAGATTTAATATTATCCCTATCAAACCACCATCAGTATACCTCATAAGTGTAGAGAAAGCATTCTTCAAATTCATTTAGAACCAGAAAAGAGCTGGAATAGCAAAGGCAATCCTAGACAGCAACACAAGTCAGGAGGCATTATTATCCCTGACTTAAAATTATACTACATAGGCACTGTGATAAAATTAGCATGGTCTGGCAAAAACTAAAGACTAAAAACCCAAAATCAAAAACAACAACAATAAGCAGACCTAAGGATCAACAGAACAGATTAGAAGATGAAGACACAACTACAAACACACTGAGCTGCCTTATTTTTGGCAAAGGTGTCAAACAATTCCACTGAAAGAAACATAGGCTCTTTAGAAATGGTGCTGATAACAGTGGCTCACCACATCCTGAAAACTAAAACTAGATCCAGGTCTTTCACTATGCACTAAATTAAAGTCAGAATGGTTTAAAGATCTAAATATTAAAACAAAAACATTAAATCTATTGAAAGAGAAAGTAGATAGAAATTTTGAAGACATAGTGGCAGGTACACAATTCATGAACTAAGACCAAACTGCACATGAAATACTTCGAAGAATCAACAACTGGGGTCTCTTCTTATTGAGAAGTTTCCACATATCAAAAGAATTCATCAGGAGAGTGAAATGACAATGCATGTGTTAGGAAATATCTTAACCTACAGGCACTACACAAAGGACTTCTATCTTGAATATATAAAGAACTAAAAAAATCAGGACCCCAAAACTTCAAGACCCAATCCAAGAATGGATACTAAAATGAATACACACTTCTCAGAGTCAGAAAAACAAACATCATACAAATACAGAAAGAAAGTTCCACATCACTGGTCAATCAAGACATGCAAACTAAAACAACATTGAGATATAATTTCACCCCAGAAAGGATGGTCGTCATTTAGAAATCAACTAATAACAAATGCTGGAGAGTCTATTGGGAAAAAGGAACCTTCCCTCACTTTTGGTGGCAATGTAAACTGTTACAATCTCTATGGAAATTTGTGTGGCAATTTTTCAGAAACTAGGATTGGATGTTCCATTTAATTTAGCTACTTCCCTTCTGGATATTTTTTCAGGAGAATTGAATGCAATGTACCAAAGTGATATACGTGCATTCATGTCTACAACAGCACAATTTTTCATAGCCATGTCCTAGAAACAACCCAAATGCCCATCAACTGAGGAAAGATAAACTTGTGGCATTTATAGGTAAATGGATGCAACTAGTTGCTATACATGTATAACCATCACATTTTATCCCTACTGTATGAACCTGAAAGAGTAAATAATATCTGATAGGTACAATAGTTATAGTAAAAGGGAAAGAAACTGAACATAAAGAATAAACAGTTGAGCTTATGGAAAGTGGGAAATATAGTATAAAAAGGAAGGGGGAAAATCATGTAACTATATACACAGAATAGGGAAGATGATTGTACTACTAATTTCTATCAGTTTTTTGAAGTTAATGATTAAAATTTTTCTTTTGACCAATTTTATATGTTAGTATCTGTAGTCTGATCCACTATATTGAACACAGCAATGTACAATATCATTGTACATTGTACTGTTAAATACCTTTCATATTTTTAATATATATCATTTCTGAGGTCTTATCTAATATTTTATACTCTAAGACAAAGTTTTAAAAAATAAAAAGGATGAGGAAAAAACTTAAGGGTCTATACAAACACAGAGTTAATATTTTAATTGATCAATCTTGCATAGATATATCTGGTAATCTTAGCAGAAAATTTGATGATAACAATATCTAATGTAACAACCACTGTTAACTTTTATTCTTGTTTTGAAATTATGAACCATTTTTATTGTTTTATCCTGCTTTGCTTTTTGTTTTTGTTTTTGTTATTTGTTTTTGTACATTTTCCTCTTTAAAATAAATTTTAAAACAATTGACTTTCAGATGAAATTAGTAGAGGCAATGAAAGCCACTGTATATTGATCCAAGTCACTATATATCAAGAACTCATAAAAGTTAGAAGTTTAGGTTCACTAAACATTATAAAAATGAATTTTGTAAGTCAGATACCACTAGACATTGAAAAGTGATTTGGAGATCAATAGTATAGTGGTAGCTAATTGAATAACTCACTCTCACTCTTTTGTCTTGTTAGGTCACTCAGACAAAACTAACAACAACAGAAACACAGTTAAATTACACTGTAGCAACCATAGACTTAAGAGACACCTGCAGAATATTGTATCCAACAGCTTCAGTGTAATCCTCTTTTCATTAGTATGTGGAGCATTTTCCAAAATAAATTACACCAGAGGCCACAAAGCAATCTTTTTTTTCCCATAATTTTATTGATAAACAGATAGCAATGAGACAGTTTCAAATCAAATCGCTAGGACAGTTTCAATAACTAACACACTGCATACATTCTTCTTAGTGGTTAATTGCTGCACAAGATGTGGACTTGATATCCTATTTACAAACACCATTAGAACAAATCATTCTATTCAT
>NW_004524656.1:532424-535166 GCF_000260255.1 Octodon degus | reverse complement strand
AAAAGACATTATTTAAAAAAAGAAATTTCATAAGTATTATCACATCATTCAAAATAAGGAGTGCTTTCCAAAACATAAAATGACAAGATGAAGAGAAAAAAGCAATATCAGGACCCCAGTCCAACCAGAATAAACCCAGGAGACATCAGCTAGGAAGAAATTGGAAGTCAAATACCTGAAATCTCTGAAATGAATGCAACTGAAGAAAAGACACAAATCCAAATGGGCATAGAGGAAATCAGATCAGAAATAATCTGTCAGGTAAAAAAGAAGTGGTAACCATAATGAAAGGATTGCTAAACACATCTAAAGAATACCTCGATATAAAAATAGGGGAGTACAGGAAATGATGGAAACCATGAGTGAACAATTTAGAAAAGAAATAGAATCCAAGAAACAGATTTGAAGAGATGTCCAGGAAGTTAAAAATTCCATTAAAATCTGGAAAAAACATTTGAATAAAATGGAAGATAGACATTCAGACCCTAGTGACATCATTGTAGCTAGAAACCAGGAAAGGGAAGATCTCAAAAGCAACAAGGCACCAGGAATAAAAATTAAATGATAAAAGACGAAGCAAACATGAACACGATAAGACTAGGAGGTGTCAATGAAGAAAGAGTCAAAGAAAATGACATTAAAAGAATATTTGCAGAAATAAAAGCAGAAAACTTCCCAAGCATGGGCAAAGAACATGACATACAGTTAAGTGAAGCATATAGAAGTCCAAATATCATCAAACAAAATAAATATGCACCCAGATGTATAATTAAGGTCCCACAAATTCAGCACAAGAACAACCTACTAACAGTTGTTAGAGAAAAGAAAGATTACATTTAAAGAAAAACCTATGAGAATGACAGCTGATTTCTCAACACAAGCCATCAACATGGGAAGAGAGTAGAGTGAAATATTTCAAGTTATAAAAGAAAACACGTTTCAACCCAAGTTTCCCCTGTGAAATTTTTGCAAAATTAATGGAGAAGAAAAATACTTCCATGATAAGAATAACTAAAGAAATTCATGATGACCAAGCCAACCCTACAAAGAGTAGTTGAAGAATTTCTAGAAAGGGATCAAAATGACCACAATTCCTAACACAACAGAAAGGGACCACCAAGCAGGGTAAGGAATTAAACACAGCAAAGGAGACTGGGTGTGGTAGCAGGGGCCTTTAATCCCAGAACCTGGGAGGCTGGAAACAAGAGGATCACTAAGAGTCCAATCTGTGTAGTAAACATGTATCCACCAAATATGGGAGTATCCAACCGTATAAAACAGACAAAGATTAGCAAAGAAGTAGCAGAATTCAACCAATGCTCTCAACAAATGCACTTAATAGGCATTAAGAAATGGACTTAATAGGCATTTATGGACTAGTCCACCCAAAAACATCTGAATTATATTCTTTTCAACTGTGCTTGGGATTTTTTCTAAAATAGACCACATACTAGTCCATAGAACATGTTGAAGTAAGTGTAAATGAATTAAAATTATTCCATTCAATGATCTGCCCACTGTGCAACAAAACTGGAAATCAATGACAATAGAAACAAAAAAAAAATCACATCAACACAAGGAATTTAAATAACATTATCCTCAGCAACCAATGGGTCAAAGACAAAATTAAAGAGGAAAATTAAAAAATACCTACAATCCAACAAAAATTCAAACACTATCAAAATTAGTGCAACAAAATAAAGAGTTCTTTTTCTTTTTTTGTAAACAAAGACTTCTCTTTATTGATATTATGAAATTCTAAGCTAGTAATGGTCAAATCATTAAAATAGGCACCTACTAATAGTTCACCATACCAGGAAATTTTGTATTTACTGTTTGTACAATTTTCCACATAAAAGCATTAGCTCATACACTTTTAAATTAATTTTAATGAGAAAGAAATAGAAATGAGACAATTTCCAAACAGGTTAGAAGGACAGTTAAAATAATTGATACATTGTATTTTGTTGTCTTCATCGTAGTTATTCAAGTACAAGATGCAGACATGACATCTTATCTAAACTCTATTATTAAAAATCTTTCTTCTCAGTGACTAAGAGAAAGTAGCTGTATATCTATTCTAGCTAGGTTGTATATACAGATATATATATATATATGCATATATATATTTTTTTTTCACTACAAAATGGTCCATTGTTTATATCCCCCTTTTTTTGTTTTGTCAGAGATGGGTGTTCCCTAATACTGCATCTCAAACGCCTAGAAAATGAAGAGCAAACCAAACCCAAAGCGCAAAAAAAGGGAGGAAATTATACAGATTAGAATGAGAACAAATAACTACCCTAATGCTGCACCTCAAGCCTCTGGAAAAAGAAGATCAAATCAAGCCCAAAGCCCCAAAAGAAGAAAATAATAAAGATCAGAGCAGAAATTAGTGCAGAGACAAAGAAAACAATACAAAGAATTAATGAATTAAAGAGTTGAAGAGTTGACTCTTTGAAAGATGAAGTAAAACTGATAAACTCCTAGGCCACTTCATCAAAAAAGAAAGAAAAAATCAAATTAAAGCAATAAGAAATAAAAAGTGTGAAATTATTGGAGATCCTGTGTAAATTAAGATTATCAATTTCTATTTTGAGAATCTTTGCAGCCACAAGATGGAAAACAAAGGAGAAACAGACAAATTTCTACATATGTATTAATTACCAAAACTGAATTAAGAAGTTATAAAAATTCTCAATTACTCAATATCAGGCAATGAAATTGAAAATGCAGTGAAAA
>NW_004524656.1:521778-532324 GCF_000260255.1 Octodon degus | reverse complement strand
CAGTAGCCCATAATAGCATTGGGTCTTCTGTTTAACTGGCAATGTCAGAAATTATTGACCTGAGTCCCCCACAGCTCAACATAACACCATGGCTTTACTTCCTATATTTCTACTGGATGGTTAAGACCAAAGTAAAGCAGGACCTATGCAACAAGAGCACAAAGCAATCTTAATAAAAGTATTGAAATAATTTTGTTGCATCTTATCAGACCACAATTTCCAAACATTGGAAATTGAACAACACACTATTAAAAAAAGAGTGTGTTCTTAAGGAAATCAGAGGATAAATTTAAAATTCATCAAATTAAATAAATGCTCCAGACCACAATGTACCAAAGCACTTGGGATACAGCAAAAGTGGTATTAGGAGGAAATCATATATCATTGCATGCCTAAAATACAAATAGATGTTAAATAAATTTCCTGATAAAACAAATCATGTCTTAGAAAAATAAAAACAATCTCCATGCCAAAAGCACTACAAGAAATGACATTATAAATATAGCAACAGAAAGATATGAAATTGACACTGAAAAGTACCCGTATAGTTGGTCAAAGAAGCTGAGTTGGCACTTGAAGAAAAATTGACAAAAATAGCTGAACTATTCAAGAGAGAATAGAAAGCTGAAGTAAAATCAGAGATCAAAATGGAAACTTTACTACTTAATTTCAAAGAGTCATCATAAAATACTTTGAAAAGCTATATTCAGGTAAAATGGAAAATCAGCAGGAAATGGGAAAATTTCTGGCCATATATAAGGTACTGAAATTTGACCAAGGTGTTATAAGAAACCTATCAAGATCAATAGTAAATAATAAAGTTTAAAGTGTAATAACAAGACTTTCAACAAAACAAAGCTTGGGACTGAGGGGATTCACAGCTGAGTGTTAATGCATTTTAATGAATACCAATCTTACTATTTTCATGGATTGGAAAATTTAAGATGGCTAAAATAGGTATAATACACAACAGACAAATTCAAACTAACCATGATAGAAATATTATTGACAGAACTAAGAATTTATTCCTAAAATCTTATAAAAATACAAAATAATGTGAATAATCAAAGAAATGCTCAGCAAAAAGAGATATGTTGAAGGCATCACAATATGCAATTTCAAATATATGAGAAAGCATGCTAACTAAAATAGTAAGGACTTATGGAATTATCCTAAAATTAGACCTGAAGAACAATGCAGCAAAATCAAAGACCAATTAAAAATCTGTATCTTATCCCTACTGATTCACATCAGAGGTATCAAATGGGGAAAGGTCAGTCCCTTAAACATATGCCAAGAAAACTGGATTTTCACATGGAGAAGATTGAAACTAGAGCACCATCTCTCTCCTTGCATATGGAAAAAACAATTTATGAATTTTCTGTCATAAATGGAAACTTACAACACAAAAGATGAGCTGAAAATGCAGTAGAGAATATTGTGACCTGGAATAGCAGGAATGAGAGGGTTGTGCATGGTGTACTGGAAGAGTGCAGAAGGGTGAAGGGAAAAGATCAGATTCGTATATTCTGGTACACAATACCACAGTCACACTAATTAAGGCACACAATTGCTATACTAAGTCTTGAAATTTATAATGATAAAATGTATAAAAAATTTAACAAATTACAAAAATAACTTTTTAGGACAGATGAAAGCCCCATATCTATCAAAAATATGAACTATTCTGAAGCAAGAGAATTTATGCAAGGTAATTTATTGCAACTATTGTCTCAAAAATTATATAGCATTTAATGAGTACTGAATACACACATTCAAAAATTACTCATGACTAGTTTAATATGTGGGTCATTTCTATCCCATGTATGTTTTCCATGTTCCTCAACATTCCTTTCATTTCTAAAAGGAAACAATCTTCGTCTGTTCTTCTAAGTCTTCTTAGGTACTGCTCACAGATCTTTGATAACGTATAAAATAGATTCATTCTGGAACACAATGACAGCTTACTTAATTCAGTGACCAAATTATAATGTACCAAAGAAAACTGTTTTATGACTATAATATATTTTAAGTTAAATAAAATAAGATAATCAATTCAAAGGAAAATTAAATTTTGAGGCTGTTTGCTCTTTTTCCTGATGTGGTATTCTTCTCATTTAAGAAATCACTTTGGAAAATTCATTCATTACTTACAATTCATTACTTAAAATGTTCTTGAAATACTGAATTTTTAAATTTCTGAGAGTGAAACGCATTTCAGATCTGACAATCCACTCACATTGTTATTTTAATTCACAGTTTAATAAGAACACTGAATTACACTTAATGTGAGAATTAAACACTTGAGGCCCAATGAGAATGAAAAGAGATTTTAGTTGCTTCTTTTCCCTAGAGTTGTTACTTGTGGGATGAGATTCCCAGGGGAGATCATTATCGGTGCTTGCTCCTGATCAGGTTGTCATACTCACTCTATAAAAATGTCGTATCAACCAAGCTTTGCAGAAGACCAAATGGTTTTGGGCGTCAGCCTCCTCAGACATCAGATTTAGTGACTAAAGGTACGTTGAGGCAATACTTACCTCACACTATCAGGGCCTTTTTCTTTTCACAGGAGTAAATAAGAAAAATGCAGGACACTGAAGTCTCTGGGAAGAATGGGTATGTTTTCAGTCCTGTCATTGGCTTTTATAGTTCTATATTCTTTACCCAAAGTCTCTTTCTCGGTGTTCATGGGGACAGATGGTAACTGACCTGACTGCACTGATTCTCGTTGTAAGCACCACACTCCCTGATTCCTCATGCCTGTATCATCTCTCTGTCCCCTACTAGCAAACACTTCTTTGTTTACTTGCCTCATCTCAGAGAGGGTGAAGTATTTATTCAGTTACTTGGAACCTGCTTTAACTTCTGTGAAATACAATTTGGAGAATTGTTCTATGAAAAGCACTGGGCCCAGCACTACGTTGCGTTAACAAATTAGTGTAGATGAAAAACTCATACAACATAAAATGAAGCATGTGTCACACTTGCACATAAGGAGCATGTTTATGTGCATTTACAAAGTGGTTCTCTTAACTGGAATTACACTATTAAAGATCTTAACTGAGAGGATTTTATCACATAGGAATTTATGGAGTAACCTAAAAGAGAAAAGCTACAGGATCATAATGAGTTGAAACTCAGTGTCTAATAAATGTGCTTTTGTGGAGCAGCCGCATCATGTGACACATGCTGCAACATAAAGGAAAAAATCATTTTGTTTTTCTTGAGCTTCACTGATGCCCTGTTCTGCGCTAGCATGATAATAATTTTGCTCTTGTAGGACCTGCTAGCTATGATATTTATCCCACTGTCTAGTCCACCTCCTTGTTCCCTTCTAGATTGTTGTTTTCTAGGGAGTAGAAATCCATGTTATTCACAGCACATAGTAAATAGTTTGCTTACATTGTCACTATTGTTTGCTTTAATATATGTACATTTATGTGCATAATTTTATATTTTATATATATACTGAAATATTGTTCTCTTATTCAACATGCAGCACAGCCTGGGGGTTATGTTATTGATTAACAGTTTTTCAGGTATTACTGGTAATTTATGTATCACAAATGTAAGAATGTTTACTTAAATATTCTGACATGATAAAATCAGAATATCCATTCTTAAACTTTTAAAATGCAATAGTTTTTAATATTTTTTGGTTTCCTTAGTGTTGTCTCTTAATTTTGTAGATGGTGTTATTTAAAACAGAATTTTAAAAGTTCTCATGTTTCATAAATTACTATTTTTCCTATGGTAACTTCTGGTTTTTGTATCTTATCTAAGAAACCACTGTAGCATCCAAGGCCACCAATATTTAGGCCTCTATTTTGTTTCCTGTTTTTCTCAACTGTTAGCTCTTTCATTTAGTCCTATGACTCACTTTGAGGAACTTATTATGGATGGTATGAGAATGAGTTCCAAATTCACTCTTTCTGATGTACTGACCTAAATGGTCTAGCAGTGGTCTGTTACAAAAAGTAATGTTTTCCCATTGAATTGTCATAAAACCACTATAACAACTCAATTAATGATAGATACTTGTTTACTTTTGGCCTGTTAACTCTATTTTATATATATATATATATATATATATATATATCTCAATACCATCCCATCTAGGCCACTGTAAATTTGCAGTAAGTTTTCAATTAAGAAAATGTGACAGCAAAAACTTGATATTTATCTTTTAATATTTCTTTGATTGCTCTAAGTTTATTGCATATTTATAATTATCTTAGGATCAACATGCCACCATCTAAAAATAACAAAGGAGGGATTTCCACAGGGATTTTACTGAATTTGTAAGTCAGCTGGAAAGTATTGCCCTTTCACAATCTAGTCTCTTGGTTCATCAGCAATGCGTTTCCATGCTGAAGGACTTTAGTATCATTCTGTGGCTCTTTCTCACTTTGAGTGTGATCTCATGTATTCTTCTACTGTATTCTTCAGCATTGCATCTTTTCAGAGTATTGATAAATTTTACTATTCATATTTTTATTATGCATTGTCTGTATAAATAGAATTGAGTTTATATGTGTACAGAAATAGAATTGAGTTTATATGTATACCTTTAAAAATCACCTTGCAGGGCTGGGGATTTGGCTCAGTGGTAGAATGCTTGCCTGGCAAACTGGAAGCCCTGGGTTTGGTACTCAGCACCAAAAGCAAAACATAAACCTCCCATAAAAAAACAATTCAACCAAAAGCCACCGTAAAGTCAAAAAATTAAAATTATCACCTTACAAAACTTCAGACTAGCCTTTTGTACAGATTCCTTCAGGTTTTGTCTGTGTGAAAATATGCCATTTACCAACAGAATAAAAGAAGAATTAATTCTTATTTGCCAATCTAAATTCTTTTATTGTCATTTTGTTACATAATTTTCATAGGTAGACACCCTGGATTAATTTTATTATTTTTTAGTTTTTAAAGAGAATAAAAATAGTAAAAATTTACAAATGATAGAGAATTTCTCTAAATGATAGGAAATCAACAAAGGTTGTTAAATTACATACTGTTGTCTTCAAATTATTTGCTCAGATTATAAAATATAAGTGTATAAAATTGATCAAAAAAGGAAAAATATTGGGGGCCAGGAGATGGCTCAGTAGAATTAGTGCTTCCCTGGCAAGTGCAAGGGCCTGAGTTTAATCCCTGGTTCCAAAAAAAGAAAAAAAAGAAAGCATTAACTGTTCCTTTCAATAGACCAGTAGAAATCAGCGGTACAATTATCCAAGCTGTCCTGTGTATGTACAAATTAGAGACTGGATGGCTTGTGCTATTAGTTTTATAAAGGAAATATTTAGTATTTTACAGTTCAGTGCAGCATTTTTCTGAATGCTGTTATTTTAACACACAAAAAAGTATTTTGTCTGTAGAGAAGCGGATAGTTGTAGTGGTTAACTAAGATATATCATCTTGATTTGAGTATTAACCTCCTAGCAGACTAATGAAGTAATACTTGTGTTTTTTGCTCACTAATGTATAGACCAGCTTCCTGGGGGAGGATGACCCACCTGGGGTGGGAGTAGAGCCAACAGCTACATTTGCAGTATGGGTGGAAAAAGAAAAAGGAAGTAATGCTCCCTTTTAGGAGAATTCTGGCCTGTGCTATCCCTTTGGACTTTTGTCTGAAATTCTTCAGATTCCTAGTGCAGAATCTTCAGCCCTTCCGACACAGATTCACATGTGTGACTCCAGTGAGCTTTGAGGATTCAACCTTGGACTGCTGCTAAATCCTTTGTTGGCCAAAAGAATCGTTTTTGATTCTTCTGCCTTTCATTTTATACAATGACCCTGTAAAAATGACAGAAGGAAATCATTCCACAGTCACTGAATTCATCCTCACTGAAGTCTCAGAAGATACATGTATATTTATTTGATTCTGTTCCTTTAAGAGTACCTTAATATGAAGATCATAATAAATAAGATATGATTCATGAAACACCTTTACACAACAAAGTGTTATTCAGCTATAAAAAGGATACATTTGAGGCTTTTATTGGTAAGTGGATGCAACTAGAGACCATGCTCTTAAGTGAAATAAATCAGACACGCATATGCAAATATCATATCGCATTTTTAGTATAAGAACCTATAAAAGCAAATAAAATCTGGAGGATACAATAGATACTGTGAAAAGGGAATGAATCTATTAAAAAGAAGGAATTATTTAGATGAGGAGAAGGACAAAAGAGGGAGGGAAGAAGGGAAAGTGAGATAACTATGTATGTATACAAGATGGCTTGGATAAATGTACTGTGGATTTCTGCTGGTGGATGGAAAGGAGCAGTTAATGCTTACCTTTTGTTTTCTTTCTCTATTCTTAATTTCTTATAACATTTTCCCTAACTTTGAATGTTTATGTCGTGTAATCTAAACAACTAAGTTGAAGATAACACTATGCAATGCAACATATAGTGTTGATTTCATATTATTTTGTTTGGTGAAATTCTGTATCATTTTTTATTTTTATGCCATTATTTTGTATTCTTTTTAAAAGATAAAGCAATAAGTTGTCAACATTGTCCTTTGAGTGTTCATGGGCTGAGCATTATTAATTGCAATACTTATTGGAAAAAAATAAAGATATTCTTACACAATATAGAGTTCTATGGTTTTTATTTCTGGGATCTCAAAGTCATTGTAGTAAAATAAATGAGGATCTGACAGAGAGTGCTAAATGAAAGCTTTTTCAGAGTGAGAAAGCTAGATTTCTGTTTCTCACTTAATTGTTGGAAAAATAAATACCTATCCAATTTTTTCCTTCTCTTCCTATGCAAATTGCCAGCAGGAAATGACAGAAGGAAACCATTCCACAGTCACTGAGTTCATCCTCGCTGGGGTCTCAGAACAGCCAGAGCTCCAGCTGCCCCTCCTTCTTCTCTTCCTGGGAATCTACATGCTCACAGCAGTGGGGAACCTGGGCATGATCACCCTGATTGGTCTCAGTTCTCACCTGCACACCCCCATGTACTATTTCCTTAGCAGTCTGTCCTTCATTGACCTCTGCCACTCCACTGTCATCACACCCAAAATGCTGGTCAACTTTGTGACAGAAAAGAACATCATCTCCTATCCTGAGTGCATGATTCAATTCTTCTTCTTTTTGGTTTTTGCTATCTCAGAGTGTCACATGTTGGCTGCCATGGCATATGACCGCTATGTTGCCATCTGTAAGCCCTTGCTTTACCATGCTACCATGTCTGCCCAAGTCTGTTGGTGGATGGTAGCTGGGGTGTACACCATGGGTTTGGTTGGTGCCACAGCTCACACAGTCTGCATGCTAAGAGTGCTTTTCTGTAAGGAGGATGTAATAAATCATTTCTTCTGTGACCTTTTTCCACTACTGGAGCTCTCGTGCTCCAGTACTTTAATCAATGAGGTGGTAGCACTGTGCTTCAGTGCTTTTAATATTTTTTTCCCAACTCTCACTATCCTTACTTCCTACATCTTCATCATAGCCAGCATCCTCCGCATCCGCTCCACTGTGGGCAGGTCCAAAGCCTTCAGCACCTGCAGCTCCCACATCTCGGCTGTGGCTATTTTCTTTGGCTCTCTATCATTCATGTACCTGCAGCCTTCATCAGTAACCTCCATGGACCAACGGAAAGTGTCTTCTGTGTTTTATACTACAGTTGTGCCCATGCTGAACCCCCTGATATACAGCCTGAAGAATAGGGATGTGAAGGTTGCCCTAAAGAATTTATTTCAAAACAGAAAATTCTTGTGAAAAGAGTATTACATTTTAGTAAAATTTTCTATTTCTATAGTTTTATTAATGAAATAACCTAGGCAATGTCCTGAAGCTGTGAGATTACTGTTGGTAACTATTTGAACAAAAAAGAGCAAGGTAGAACGGACTTGATGTGGTCAGACCCAGAGAGGACAGAACCTCTCTGGGATTTCCCAGAATGCATTTACCCAGTGTCATATGCATCATCTCTATATAGTTTTGTGAATTCTTGAATTGCCTCTATGTGATTGATTATGATTATGACTTTTATGTATTAAGCATGGATCTTTTAATTCAATAATTAACTATCATGATTTAGGCAATAAATATGTTTGATTAGTATCTTATCTTCTCAACATTTTGTGTCCCTAACCTTGTAATTCAGTGTACGGAGAAACATTTCTAAAATTATGGTTTCTGAAACACATAATTTTTTACCCTTTGGAATATACAAAATATAATCCATCCTGTTTAAAGCTCTACTAGGTGGAATGGTGAGTGAGTAGCAGATTTTACCCACATGGTGATAGAAATATATGGGAAAATAGGGACAATAGGAAACAGATATAGTGATGGTACATGTATTTTTGTATCTATGAAGCATTCTTAGCTCCACAGGCTGCGATCACACCACCAGTTCTACTTCCAGGTCACTATGCCCCCATCTCCCTCTATTCCTAAAGAGATAATACTTTAAAAAAAAAAAAAAAAAACCAGCATTTTACTCTCAGATTGAGAACTGGTATTCCTTCACTTTTTCATTCTTATGAGTTCTTTGTTTACACAGAAAAGGTAAAGGCTTACACACTGTGTCCTGACTAATGACAAGCAGCTCTTCCACACCAAACTGGCTGTCTATTGTATGAAGAAGCATTTTGTTGAGAAGCTGAGATGGTGAGGGTCATCAGGACAGAATTCAGGCAGAAACATTATGTTAGCTTCTGTTTTGGTCACAGTTAGATTTGTCAGTACACACACACACACACACACACACACACACACACCTTAAAGCAAATAATTTAAGAATTAACATCTTAACTCTGTTCAGCCATCATTCTTGATGCTTCCTTATTCTCAAGAGACTTTTGCCTCTGTTCCATCTTTCTAAATTTTAAATAAATTTAAATGAAAACAGAAATGTTCATTCTCTCACATTTAACCTCATTCTTGTTTCTTATAAGGTTCACCTCTGCTTCATCAAACATATTGGCATAAAGACAGACAGTGATTGCCTTTTTCTTTTCTATATTTTTCCTCTAGCAATAAACCACTTTTTTTTCAGAACTGGGATTGAACACTCTAGACCTTGTGCTTGCTAGGCAACTGTTTATTCTACTAAGCCATCTCTCCAGCCTATAATAGACCACCTTAAACTGTTCCTTTAGTGTATGTCTTAAAAGCTTACACAATTTTTGAATATTTTAATATATTGGCATGAGATTTACTAGAGCTCCAAAATCGTCTCTCACATTCTTCGTATATTCCATAATCAAACAAGAATACTGAACTGCTACACCAAACATTGAACAAACCAATGCAGGACAGGGAAAAATCTAATGTTTAATTTTCTCCAGAGTTGATACTAGTGGGATCAGACGCTCTGTGGAAGTCATTATTGTTGTTTGTTCCTATTCATACTCTTATTGTCTTTACCCAACATTTAAACCCCACCTTTCATCCAACCTTTACAGCAGGCATTAGCTTCATCAAAGATCTGGATTTGTTAGATCTAGATTGTTAGTGTGCCACCTTCTCACACTTGCATTTGTCATTCCAAAAGTCTAGAGAAAAAACAAGCCACGATGAACTCTTGAAGGAAGTGCCAATTTTAAGATCTTAGAATCATCAACTGTAGGCTTTCTCCAGAATTGATAAAAATGTATGTGGTGGGCTGGGGAGATAGCTCAGCAGCATAAGTACCTGCATGACAAGCGCACGGTAATGACCTTGATCTCTGCATACTACATGCCATGCTGGCCCTGGAGCACCAGGCGAGCCATGCCAGCCCCAGAACCAGGCATGGTGGACCTGGCCTGTAATCCCAGAATTAAGGAGGCTGAGACAGGAAGTCTGAGATGCAAAGTGAGACCTTGTATCAAAAATTAAAAACAATATTTATAAATATTTTTCTGTCTCTCTTAGCCTCCTTGAAAGATGCATTGTTTTATGGGCACATGTCCTCTTATTATTTCTGTGACTTTGCAGTAGAAAATTATGTTAAGTATGTCTTACTTCTTACTTATTTTAACTGAGATAATATGAAGAAGAAGAGCTTTATTGTTAGTTTGGATGTCTTAAGTTATATCTAAGCTTCTCCAAACATATTTTTGTCAAGATTTAGTATCTGCCATGTACTATACTGCACACTTTAATTTACAATGTAGTGAGGAAGAAAAGCTAGTAAATTACTCATAAAAAAATTAAACATGTGTCAGATGTGAATGTAATGAACACATTTGCAGGGAAACAAAAAGTGAAACTGAGCATTTTTCTTAAAAAAAAAAACAAAAAAACAGGCAAATTAGGGTTGAGGAGATAGCTTAGTGGGCTAAGCGCCTGCCTGGCAAGTACAAGGACCCAGATTTAATCACCAGTACCACATGCTATGCTGGTCCCTGGGCCGTGATGGCCACCAAAACCTGGCAAGGTGGTGCACACCTATAATTCCAGTGCTGGGGAGGCTGAGACAGGAGCATCACTAGGAGTCTGAACTGCATAGTAAGACCCTGTACCAAATACATAAATGAATAAAAGACTTCTTTTAAAAAAAGTAAATTTGGGGCCAGGGAAATAGCTCAGTAGAATAAG
>NW_004524656.1:519857-521678 GCF_000260255.1 Octodon degus | reverse complement strand
TATCCTTTCCACCATTACCCCTTCCTCTGCAAAGAGCCCCTAGTGTTCCTTGGGAACTTGTCCTGCACTGGATATAACCCCGGTGGGACTGCATATTCCTGGCTAAGAAATGCAGCACGACCTCAGTCGGCCATTAGCTCAGGCTTCCAAAACTGAAGCCAAAAAAAAAAAAAAAAAAGAGAGAAATTAAAAAAATTTTAAAAAGAGCAAATGGAAAATTCATTAGTAAATTAATTTACAGAAATATAGAAAATATACAAATAAAATTAGAGGTAAAAAAGAAATTAAAATAAAGCATAAGGACCTCTCTGGACCAAGCACAGGCTGCCATGTGAGTGAGACACTCTGCTGTGCTCTTGGAACTCCTCCACCCATCTGGATCCCACACAAGCCTACTAAGTGAGTGACAACATCTGCTGCGCTCTTGGGACCCATCACACCCAGTCCAAGCCCAGGCCCAGCACATGTATGGGAGAGATTCTGTCCTCTCCTGTACCCCATGGACTACTTCAGACCCAGCGAGGCATCGTATACAGGCCTGGGGTGCAACTCTACAGCTGAATTCCCTGCAGAGAGACTAGGAGCCAGACCCACTCAACTAATGCAGGAACAGAACATCTTGCCAGAGGGGCACAACAGGTTAACTTCTAAGGGCTGCAGTAGGAAGGAGCTGAACACAACAGGCAGACAAAAGCCAAGCATAACTGGATGAACTCAAACATAGTAGATCTGCACCTGAATATCAGTAGGTGCTAAGGTTACAACTGCACCAAAGCTCTACACCAAAGGTCAGAGGACAGTGCTTTACAAATGACAAAGAGAAAGAGCAAAATGCAATCTCAGGCCCTGAGCCCACCCAGAACAAGTACAGAGGATGGTAGCACAGAAGAAATTGGGAATCGCACAGCTGATATATCTGAATCAATAGCGTTTGAAAAAAAAAATTATAGAAAGGTTTAGAGGAACTCCGATCGGAAATAAACACTGAATAAAAAAGAAATCTCTGAATTAGTACCGTCTGGAGTGAAGAATCAAATGCAGGAACATATAGAGGAAATCAAATCAGAAATAATCACTGTAGAATTGTTCACCTGCAAGATTAACAATGTGCCATTGATAGGCATCGATTAGAAAGAAGGAGTCAATATGAATGATTTCAAAAGAATATGAGCAGAAGTAACAGCAGAAAACTTCCTAAATATCAGGAAACAATCTGCTATTCAAGAAACCAAAGCATACAGAACTCCAAATAACTTCAACCTAAATAAAAATACACTAAGACATATAATAGTCAAGATACCAAGACCCAGTCCTAGCCCAGGTCCGGTGAGTGTGTGGAGAGCTTCCTGCAACCCTGCGCCGGCGGGACCAGTCCCAGGCCCCCTCGGGCTGCCCCCCACACCTCCCGCCGAGTAGAAACTTCTGCCGACTTCCAGGAACACCCAGACCCAGTCCTAGCCCAGGTCCGGTGAGTGTGTGGAGAGCTTCCTGCTACCCTGCGACGGCGGGACCAGTCTCAGCCCAGGGGCAGCATAGGCAGGACCCTCTCCCACCGCCTCGGGCCGCCCCCCACCACTCCACCTTACCTACCCCACCCCGCCCGCCGAGTAGGAATTTCTGCTGAGTTCCAGGAACCCCCAGACCCAATCCGAGCCCAGGTCCGCAGTGGGAAGGAGCTGAGCACAGCAGCCATACCTAAGCAAGACGCAGCTGGATAACTCCAAAATCTGTAGAGCTCCACCTGAACTTCAGTACGTGGGAAGGTTATAACTACAGCAAAGATCTACAACAAAGGGCAGAAGACAGTGCTACACAAAATGA